>NW_020837983.1:627308-633267 GCF_003676395.1 Aethalodelphis obliquidens
CGTCTCCCTCCCTCCCACCCTCCCTATCCCACCCCTCCAGGCAGTCACAAAGCACCGAGCTGATCTCCCTGTGCTATGCGGCTGCTTCCCACTAGCTATCTGCCTTACGTTTGGTAGTGTATATATGTCCATGTCTCTCTCTCGCTTTGACACAGCTCACACTTCCCCCTCCCCATATCCTCAAGTCCGTTCTCTAGTAGGTCTGTGTCTTTATTCCTGTCTTAAGCCTAGGCTCTTCATGACATTTTTTTCCCTTAAATTCCATATATATGTGTTAGCATACGGTATTCGTCTTTCTCTTTCTGACTTACTTCACTCTGTATGACAGACTCTAGGTCTATCCACCTCATTACAAATAACTCAATTTCGTTTCTTTTTATGGCTGAGTAATATTACATTGTATATATGTGCCACATCCACTTTATCCCTTCATCCGATGATGGGCACTTAGGTTGTTTCCATCTCTGGGCTATTGTAAATAGAGCTGCAATGAACATTTTGGTACATGACTCTTTTTGAATTATGGTTTTCTCAGGGTATATGCCCAGTAGCGGGATTGCTGGGTCATATGGTAGTTCTATTTGTAGTTTTATAAGGAACCTCCATACTGTTCTCCATAGTGGCTGTACCAATTCACATTCCCACCAGCAGTGCAAGAGTGTTCCCTTTTCTCCACACCCTCTCCAGAATTATTGCTTCTAGATTTTTTGATGATGGCCATTCTGAATGGTGTGAGGTGATATCACATTGTAGTTTTGATTTGCATTTCTCTAATGCTAAATGATGTTGAGCATTCTTTCATGTGTTTGTTGGCAGTCTGTATATCTTCTTTGGAGAAATGTCTATTTAGTTCTTCTGCTCATTTTTGGATTGGGTTGTTTGTTTTTTTGTTATTGAGCTGCATGGGCTTCTTGTAAATTTTGGAGATTAATCCTTTGTCATTTGCTTCATTTGCAAATATTTTCTCCCATTCTGAGGGTTGTCTTTTGGTATTGTTTATGGTTTCCTTTACTGTGCAAAAGCTTTGAAGTTTCATTAGGTCCCATTTGTTTATTTTTGGTTTTTATTTACATTTCTCTAGGAGGTGGGTCAAAAAGGATCTTGCTGTGATTTATGTCATAGAGTGTTCTGCCTATGCTTTCCTCTAAGAGTTTGATAGTTTCTGGCCTTACATTTAGGTCTTTAATCCATTTTGAGCTTATTTTTGTGTATGGTGTTAGGGAGTAATCTAATCTCATAGTTTTACATGTACCTGTCCAGTTTTCCCAGCACCACTTATTGAAGAGGCTGTCCTTTCTCCACTGTACATTCCTGCCTCCTTTATCAAAGATAAGGTGGCCATATGTGTGTGGGTTTATCTCTGGGCTTTCTATCCTGTTCCATTGATCTTTCTGTTTTTGTGCCAGTACCATACTGTCTTGATTACTGTAGCTCTGTCGTATAGTCTGAAGTCAGGGAGCCTGATTCCTCCAGCTCCATTTATCATTCACAAGATTGCTTTGGCTATTCAGGGTCTTTTTTGTTTCCATACAAATTGTGAATTTTTTTGTTCTAGTTCTGTGAAAAATGCCAGTGATAGTTTGATAGGGATTGCACTGAATCTTTATATTGCTTTGGGTAGTAGAGTCATTTTCACAATGTTGATTCTTCCAATCCAAGAACATGGTATATCTCTCCATCTATTTGTATCATCTTTAATTTCTTTCATCAGTGTCTTATAATTTTCAGCATACAGGTCTTCTCTCTCCTTAGGTAGGTTTATTCCTAGATATTTTATTCTTTTTGTTGCAATGGTAAATGGGAGTGTTTTCTTGATTTCACTTTCAGATTTTTCATCATTAGTGTATAGGAATGCCAGAGATTTCTGTGCATTAATTTTGTATCCTGCAACTTTACCAAATTCATTGATTAGCTCTCGTAGTTTTCTGGTAGCATCTTTAGGATTCTCTATGTATAGTATCATGTCATCTGCAAACAATGACAGCTTTACTTCTTCTTTTCCGATTTGTATTCCTTTTATTTCCTTTTATTCGCTGATTGCTGTGGCTAAAATTTCCAAAACTATGTTGAATGAGAGTGGTGAGAGTGGGTAACCTTGTCTTGTCCCTGATCTTAGTGGAATTTCTTTCAGTTTTTCACCATTGAGGATGATTTTGGCTGTGGGTTTGTCATATATGGCCTCTATTATGTTGAGGAAAGTTCCATCTATGCCTACTTTCTGCAGGATTTTTTATCATAAATCGTTGTTGACTTTTGTCAAAGGCTTTTCTGCATCTATTGAGATGGTCATATGGTTTTTCTCCAATTTTTTAATATGGTTTATCACATTGATTGTTTTGCATATATTGAAGAATCCTTGCATTCCTGGAATAAACCCCACTTGATCATGGTGTATGATCCTTTTAAGGTGCTGTTGGATTCTGTTTGCTAGTATTTTGTTGAGGATTTTTGCATCTATGTTCATCAGTGATATTGGCCTGTAGTTTTCTTTCTTTGTGACATCCTTGTCTGGTTTTGGCATCAAGGTGGTGGTGGCCTCGAAGAATGAATTTGAGAGTGTTCCTCCTTCTGCTATATTTTGGAAGAGTTTGAGAAGGATAGGTGTTAGCTCTTCTCTAAATGTGTGATAGAATTCGCCTGTGAGGCCATCTGGTCCTGGGCTTCTGTTTGTTGGAAAATTTTGAATCACAGTTTCAATTTCAGTGGTTGTGATTGGTCTGTTCATATTTTGTATTTCTTCCTGATTCAGTCTTGGCAAGTTGTGCATTTCTAAGGATTTGTCCATTTCTTCCAGGTTGTCCATTTTATTGGCATAGAGTTGCTTGTAGTAATCTCTCATGATCTTTTGTATTTCTGCAGTGTCAGTTGTTACTTCTCCTTTTTCATTTCTATTGATTTGAGTATTCTCCCTTTTTTTCTTGATGAGTCTGGCTAATGGTTTATCTATTTTGTTTATCTTCTCAAAGAACCAGCTTTTAGTTTTATTGATCTTTGCTTTGTTTCCTTCATTTCTTTTTCATTTATTTCTGATCTGATCTCTATGATTTCTTTCCTTCTGCTAACTTTAGGTTTTTTTTTGTTCTTCTTTCTCTAATTGCTTTAGGTGAAAAGTTAGGTTGTTTATTTGAAATGTTTCCTGTTTCTTAAGGTGGGCTTGTATTGCTCTAAACTTCCCTCTTAGACCTGTTTTTGTTGCATCCCTTAGGTTTTGGGTCGTCGTGTCTGCATTGTCATTTGTTTCTAGGTAGTTTTTTGTTTCCTCTTTGATTTCTTCAGTGATCTCTTCGTTATTAAGTAGTGTATTGTTTAGTCTCCATGTGTTTGTATTTTTTACAGATCTTTTCCTGTAATTGATATATAGTCTCATATCATTGTGGTCGGAAAAGATACTTGATACAATTCCAAATTTCTAAAATTTACCAAGGCTTGATTTGTGACCCAAGATATGATTTATCCTAAAGAATGTTCCATGAGCACTTGAGAAAAATGTGTATTCTGTTGTTTTTGGATGGAATGTCCTATAAATATCAATTAAGTGCATCTTGTTTAATGTTTCATTTAAAGCTTGTGTTTCCTTATTTATTTTCATTTTGGATGATCTGTCCATTGGTGAAAGTGGGGTGTTAAAGTTTCCTACTATGAATGTGTTACTGTCGATTTCCCCTTTTATGGTTGTTATTATTTGCGTTATGTATTGAGGTGCTCCTATGTTGGGTGCATAAATATTTACAATTGTTATATCTTCTTCTTGGATCAATCCCTTGATCATTATGTAATGTCCTTCTTTGTCTATACTAATATTCTTTATTTTAAAGTCTATTTTATCTGATATGAGAATTGCTACTCCAGCTTTCTTTTGGTTTCCATTTGCATGGAATATCTTTTTCCATCCCCTTACTTTCAGTCTATAGTGTCTCTAGGTGTGAAGTGGGTCTCTTGTAGACAGCATATATTTGGGTCTTCTTTTTGTATCCATTCAGCCAATCTGTGTCTTTTGGTGGGAGCATTTAGTCCATTTACATTTAAGGTAATTATCTATATGTATGTTCCTATTCCCATTTTCTAAATTGTTTTGGGTTTGTTATTGTAGGTCTTTTCCTCCTCTTGTGTTTCTTGCCTAGAGAAGTTCCTTTAGCATTTGTTGTAAAGCTGGTTTGGTGGTGCTGAACTCTCTCAGCTTTTGCTTGTGTGTAAAATTTTTAATTTCTCCATCAAATCTGAATGAGATCATTGTTGGTTAGAGTAATCTTGTTTGCAGGTTTTTCTCCTTCATCACTTTAAATATGTCCTGCCAGTTCCTTCTGGCTTGCAGAGTTTCTGCTGAAAGATCAGCTTTTAACCTTATGTGGATTCTCTTATGTGTTATTTGTTGTTTTTCCCTTGCTGCTTTTAATATGTTTTCTTTGTATTTAATTTTTGGCCGTTTGATTAATATGTGTCTTGGCATATTTCTCCTTGAATTTAACCTGTATGGGACTCTCTGTGCTTCCTGGACTTGATTAACTATTTCCTTTTCCATATTAGGGAAGTTCTCAACTATAATCTCTTCAAATATGTTCTCAGTCCCCTTCTTTTTCTCTTCTTCTTCTGGAACCCCTATAATTCGAATGTTGGTGCTTTTATTGTTGTCCCAGAGGTCTCTGAGACTGTCCTCAGTTCTTTTCATTCTTTTTTCTTTATTCTGCTCTGCAGTAGTTATTTCCACTATTTTATCTTCCAGGTCACTTATCCATTCCTCTGCCTCAGTTATTCTGCTATTGATCCCATCTAAAGTGTTTTTAATTTCATTTATTGTGTTGTTCATCATTGTTTGTTTCATCTTTAGTTCTTTTAGGTTCTTGTTAAAAGTTTCTTGCATTTTGTCTATTCTATTTCTAAGATTTTGGATCATCTTTACTATCATTACTCTGAATCCTTTTTCAGGTAGACTGCCCATTTCATCTTCATTTTTTAGGTCTGGTGGGTTTTTAGCTTTCTCCTTCATTAGCGGTGTGTTTTTCTGTCTTCTCATTTTGCTTATCTTACTGTGTTTGGGTTTTACTTTTTGCAGGCTGCAGGTTCGTAGTTCCCATTGTTTTTGTTGTCTGTCCCCAGTGGCTAAGGTAGGTTCAGTGGGTTGTGTAGGCTTCCTGGTGGAGGGGACTTGTGTTCTGCTGGATGAGGCTGTATCTTTTCTTTTTGGTGGGAGGATCCACGTCTTGGTGTGTTTTGGGGTGTCTGTGGACTTATGATTTTAAGCAGCCTCTTTGCTAATAGGTGGGGTTGTGTTCCTGTTTTGCTAGTTGTTTGGCATAGGGTGTCCAGCACTGTAGCTTGCTGGTCGTTGAGTGAGGCTGGGTGTTGGCATTGAGATGGAGATCTCTGAGAGATTTTCGCCATTTGATATTATGTGGAGCTGGGAGGTGTCTTGTTGACCAGTGTCCTAAAATTGGCTCTCCCACCTCAGAGGCACAGCTCTGATTCCTGTCTGCAGCACCAAGAGCCTTCATCTACATGGCTCAGAATAAAAGGGAGAAAAAGTAGAAGAAATAATTAGTAGAAGTCGAAAGAAAGAAAGAAAGAAAGAAGAAAAGAAGGAAAGATGGTAAGAAAGAAAGAAAGGAGGGAGGGAGGGAGGGATGGAGGGAGGCAGGCAGGAAGGAAGGAAGGAGGGAAGGAAGGAAAAAAGAAAGAAAATAAAGTAAATATAATAAAGTTATTAAAATAAAAAGATAATTATTAAGGAAAAAAATAAAAAGATAAAAGGACGGATAGAACCCTAGGACAAATGGTGGAAGCAAAGCTATACAGACAAAATCTCATACAGAAGCATACACATACACACTCACAAAAAGTGGAAAAGGGGAAAAAGTCATAAATCTTGCTCTCAAGGTCCATCTCCTCAATTTGGGATGATTCATTGTCTAAAGGAGGGAAGGAAGGAAGGAAGGAAGGAAGGAAGGAAGGAAGGAAGGAAGGA
>NW_020837983.1:633277-662168 GCF_003676395.1 Aethalodelphis obliquidens
GAAAGAAAGAAAGAAAGAAAGAAAGAAAGAAAGAAAGAAAGAAAGAAGATAAAGTAAAATAAAATTATTAAAATAAAAAACTAATTATTAAGAAAAAAATTTTTTTAAAAAAGCAGACGGATAGAACCCAAGGACAAATGGTGGAAGCAAAGCTATGCAGACAAAATCTCACACAGAAGCATACACATATACACTCACAAAAAAAGGAAAAGGGGAAAAAAATCATAAATCTTGCTCTCAACGTCCACCTCCTCAATTTGGGATGATTCGTTGTCTATTCATGTATTCCACAGATGCAGGGTACATCAAGTGGATTGCAGAGCTTTAATCCGCTGCTTCTGAGGCTGCTGGGAGAGATTTTCCTTTTTCTTCTTTGTTCTCACAGCTCCCAGGGGCTCAGTTTTGGATTTGGCCCTGCCTCTGTGTGTAGGTCCACGGAGGGCGTCTGTTTTTTGCTCAGACAGGACGGGGGTTAAAGGAGCCTCTGATTCAGGGGCTCTGGCTCACTCAGGCTGTGGGGAGCGAGGGGCATGGAGTGTGGGGCCAGCCTGCAGTGGCAGAGGCCGGCATGCCATTGCACCAGCCTGAGGCGCGCCGTGCGTTCTCCCGGGGAAGTTGTCCCTGGAATCCGGGACCCTTGCCATGGTGGGCTGCACAGGCTCCCCAGAAGGGAGGTGTGGATAGTGACCTGTGCTCGCACACAGGCTTCTTGTTGGTGGCAGCAGCAGCCTTAGCGTCTCATGCCCATCTCTGGGGTCCACGCTGTTAGCCGCGGCTTGTGTCCATCTCTGGTGCTCCTTTAAGCAGCGCTCTTAATCCCCTCTCCTCATGCACCAGGAAACAAAGAGGGAAGAAAATGTCTCTCGCCTCTTTGGCAGCTCCAGACCTTCTCCCGGACTCCCTCCCGGCTAGCCATGGTGCACTAACCCCTTCAGGCTGTGTTCTTCGCCAACAGCAGTCCTCTCCCTGTGGTCCGACCGAAGCCCGATCCTCAGCTTGCAGCCCCGCCCGCCCCAGTGGTTGAGCAGACAAGCCTCTCGGGCTGGTGAGTGCTGGTTGGCTCCGATCCTCTGTGTGGGAATCTCCCTGCTTTGCCCTCCGCACCCCTGTTGCTGCTCTCTCCTCCATGGCTCCGAAGCTCCCCCGCCTCCACCACCCACAGTCTCCGCCCATGAAGGGGCTTCCTAGTGTGTGGAAACCTTTCCTCCTTCACAGCTCCCTCCCACTGGTGCAGGTCCCGTCCCTATTCTTTTGTCTCTGTTTTTTTCTTTTTTCTTTTGCCCTACCCAGGTATGTGGGGGAGCTTCTTGCCTTTTGGGAGGTCTGAGGTCTTCTGCCAGTGTTCAGTAGGTATTCTGTAGGAGTTGTTCCACGTGTAGATGTATTTCTGTTGTATCTGTGAGGAGGAAGGCGATCTCCATGTCTTACTGTTCCACCATCTTCCCCTCGTCCCCAAAAAGCAGTTTTAAAAGGGAAGTTCATAACAATACACGCCTTCCTCAAGAAACAAGAAAAATATCAAATAAACAACGTAATTTTACATGTAAATGTATTAGAAAACAAACAAAGCCCTAGTTAGAAGAAGGAAGGAAATATCAATAATAAAGGGAGCAGAAATAAATAAAATAGAGACTAAAAATCAACAGAAAAGATCAATGAAAGAAGAGATAATTATTTTGAAGAGATAAAGTTGATAAATCTTTAGCCAGGCTTACCAAGAAAAGAGAGGGAGGGTCCCAAATAATAAAATTAGTAATAAATAAGGAGAAGTTACAACCAATATACAGAAATACAATCATAAGAAGATACTATGAACAACTATATGTCAACAAATTGGACAAAATGAATAAATCTCTAGAAAAATTCAATTTTCCAAGACTGAATCAGGAAGGAATAGGAAATCAGAACAAATTATTAGTAATGAAATTGAATCAAAATGAAATGTATGTAAATGAAATTGAATGAAAATTCCCCTAAAACGAAAGTCCAAGGACCAGACAGCTAAACAGGAAAATTCCACCAAAGAATTAAAGAATAGTTAATATTTATTCTTCCCAAACTAGTGGAAATATTGAAGAGGAGGGAACACTTACAAAATCAGTCTACAAGGACAGCATTTACCCTAATACCAAAACCAGACAAAGACACACAAAAAAGAGAAAATTACAGGCCAATATCTCTGATGAACATAGATGCTAAAATCCTCAACAAAGTATTGGTAAACCAAATTCAAGAATCCATTAAAAGGATTATGCATCATGATCGAGATTTATTCCAGGGATTCAAGGATGGTTCAATATCTACAAATCAAACAACATGATGTACAACTTTAACAAAACAAAGGATAAAAATCACATGATCATATCAATAGATACAGAAAAACATTTGACAAAATTCAACATCCATTCACTATAAAAATTCTCAATAAAGTGAGTATAGAGTGAATATACCTGAAAATAATAAAGACCATTTATGACATACTCAGTGGTGAAAAGTTGAAAGAATTTCCTCTAAGATCAGGAAAAATACAAGGATGCCCATTCTTGTCATTTTTATTCAGCAGAGTATTAGAAGTCCCAGCCATAGAAATCAGACTAGAGAAAGAAATAAGGAATCTAAATTTGAAGGGAAGAAGCAAAACTGTCACTATTGGCAGATAACATGATCCTTTTTACAGAAAACCCTAAGAACTCCACCAAAACACTACTAGAACAATGAAGTTTCAGGATACAAAATTCATATACAGAAAGCAGTTGCATTTCTATACACTAATAATGAACTATCAGAAAGAGAAATTAAGAAAACAATCCCATTTAAAACTACATCAGAAGAATAAAATATCTAGGAATAAATATAACCAAGAAGGTAAAAGACCTGTACTCAGAAAGCTATAAGACATGGATTGAAGATGACGTGAACAAATGGAAGTATATACCATACTCATGGATCAGAAGAATTAATATTAAAATGATCATACTACCCAGAGCAATCTACAGATTCAATGCAATCCCTGTCAAAATACTCATGGTATTTTTCACAAAACTAGAACGAATAATTCTAAAATTTTTGTGGATCCACAAAAGATCCTGAATAGACAAAGCAAACTTCAGAAAGAACAAAGTTGGAGGTATCACCCTAACTGACTTCGGATTATATCTCAAAGGTGCAGTATCAAAACAGGGTGATACTGTCACAAAAATAGACACATATCTCAATGGAACAGAATAAAGAGCCCAGAAATAAGCCTACACTTATATGATCAATTAATCTATGACAAAGGAGGCAAGCATATACAGTGGGAAAAAGAAAGTCTCTTCAATAAGTGGTGTTGGGAAAACTGGACAGCTACATGTGAAAGAACGAAACTAGGCCATTTTCTCACACTTTTTGAAAATAAACTCAAAATGAATTAAAGACTTGAAAGCATAAAACTCTTAGAAAAAACAGGCAGTATACTCTTAGCAATATATTTCTTGGGTCTGTCTCCTTAGGCAGGGGCAACAAAAGTAAAAACAAACAAATGAGACCAAATAAAACTAAATAGCTTATGCAAAGATAAGGAAACTATCAACAAAATGAAAAGGAAACCTAATGAATTGGAGAAGATATTTTTAAATGATGTGTCCAATAGGGGTTAACACCCAAAATATATAAAGAACTCATACAACTCAATATTAAAATATCCCACAATCTGACTAAAGAATGGGCAGAGGACATGAATAGGCATTTTTCCAAAGAAGATATACAGATGGGCAACAATCACATGAAAAGATGCTCAACATCACTAATTATCAGTTAAATGTAAATCAAAACTGCAATGAGATATCACATCACACTGTCAGAATGGCTATAATCAAAGAGACAAGAAATAACAAGTGTTGGCCCGAATGTGGAGGAAAAAAACCCTTGTGCATTGTTGGTGGGAATGTAAACTGGTATAGCCCCTATGGAAAGCAGTATGGATGTTCCTCAAAAAATTAAAAATAGGGCCCAGCAATCCCACTCCTGGATACTTATCCTAAGAAAACGAACACAGTGATCTGAAAAGATATATGTGCCCCTAAGTTCATTGCAACACTTTTACAATAGCCAAGATATGAAAGCAAAGTGTTCATCAAGAGATGAATGGGTAAACATGTATTATATCTTTACAATGGAATATTACTCAGATATAAAAAAGAATAAATCTTGCCATTTTTGCCTGTTTTTCTCCCCTTCCTTTTTTTTTTTTTTTTTGGCCACTTCATGTGCCTTGCAGGATCTGGATTCCCCAGCCAGTGGTTGGGACTGACCTCTGGGGTGGGAGTACTGAGTCCAGGACATTGGACTGCCAGAGAATTACTGGCACCAGGGAATATTAATTGGTGAGAGCTCTCCCCAAAGTCTCCATCTTGACTCCAAGACCTGGATCCATCAAACTGCCTGAAGGCTCCAGTGCTCAAGCCAAGCAACAAGCAAGACAGGACACAAACTTACCGATCAGCACACAGGCTGCCTAAGTCACACTAAGCTCACAGACACCCCAAAACACATCACAATATGTGACCCTGCCCATGAGAGCAACAAGATCCAGCTCCACTCACCAGAGGGCAGGCATAGTCACTCCTGCCAGGAAGCCTACACAAGCCACTGGACCAATTTCACCCACTGGACCAACTTCACACACTGGGGGTAGACACCAGAAGCAAGAGGAACAATGCCCTGAAACCTGCAGAAAATAGTCCTCAAACAGAGTAAGTCAGACAAAATAGAACACAGAGAAATATGTTACAGATGAAGGAGCAAGGTAAAAACCCACAAGACCAAAGAAACGAAGGGGAAATAGGAAATCTACCTGAAAGAGAATTAAGAGTAATGATAGTATAGATGATCTAAAAAAAAAAAGGAAATAGAATTGAGGCACAGATTGAGAAAATACAAGAAATGTTTAACAGTGACCAAGAAGAACTAAAGAACAAACAAACAGTGATGAAAAACACAATAACTGAAATGAAAAATACACTAGAAGGAATCAATAACAAAATATCTGAGGCAGAAGAACAGATAAGTGAGTTGGAAGTTAGAATGGTGGAAATAACTCCCACAGAGCAGAATAAAGAAAAAAGAATGAAAAGAAATGAGGACAGTGCCAGAGATTTCTGGGACAATATTAAATGAACAAACATTTTAATTATAGGGGTCCTAGAAGAAGAAGAGAAATAGAAAGGGTCTGAGAAAATATTTGAGGAGATTATAGTTGAAAATTTCCCTAACATGGAAAAGGAAATAGCCACCCAAGTCCAGGAAGCAGAGAGTCCCATACAGGATAAACACAAGGAGAAACATGCCAAGACACATATTAATCAAACTAAAAAAATTAAATACAAAGAAAAAGTATTAAAAGCAACAAGGGAAAGCAACAAATAACATACAGGAGAATCCCCATAAAATTATCAGCTGATTTTTCAGCAGAAACTCTGCAGGCCAGAAGGGAGTGGCAAGATATATTTAAAGTGATGAAAGGGAAAAATCTACAACCAAAATTACTTTAACAAGCAAGGATCTCATTCAGAGTTGACAGATAAATCAAGAGATTTACAGACAAGCAAAAACTAAGAAAATTCAGAACCACCAAACCAGCTTTACAACAAATGCTAAAGGAACTTCTCTAGTTGGGAAACACAAGAGAAGAAAAAGACCTACAAAAACAAACCCAAATAATTAAGAAAATGGTAATAGGAACATACATATCAATAATTACCTTAAATGTAAATTGATTAACTGCTCCAAACAAAGGACATAGACTGGCTAAAAGGATAAAAAGACTAGACCCATATATATGTTGTCTACAAGAGACCCACTACAGACCTAGGGATACATACAGACTGAAAATGAGGGGATGGAAAAAGATATTCCATGCATATGGAAATCAAAAGAAAGCTGGAGTAATACTCATTTCAGAGAAACTAGACTTTAAAACAAAGACTGTTACAAGAGACAAGGAAGGACACTACATAATGATCAAGGGATCAATCCAAGAGCAAGACATAAAAATTGTAAATATTTATGCACCCAACATAGGAGTAGTTCTATACATAAGGCAAATGCTAACAGCCATAAAAGGGGATATCGACAGTAACACAATATTAATGGAGGATTTTAATATCCCACTTACTGCAATGGACAGATAATCCAGACAGAAAATTAATAAGGAAACACAAGCCTTAAATGACATATTAGACCAGATAGAGTTAATTGACATTTACAGGGCATTCCATCTGAAAGCAGCAGAACACACTTTCTTCTTAAGTGCACATGGAATATTCTCCAGGATAGATCACATCTTGCATCACAAATCATGCCTTGGTAAATTTAAGAAAATTGAAATTGTATCAAGCATCTTTTCCAACCACAATGCTATGAGATTGGAAATCAGGTACAGGAAAAAATTGTAAAAAACACAAACACCTGGAAGCTAAACCATATGCTACTAAATAACTAAGAGATCACTGAAGAAATCAAAGAGGAAATCAAAAAATACCTAGAAACAAATGACAATGAAAACATGACCACCCAAAACCTATGGGATGCAGCAAAAGCAGTCCTAAGAGGGAAGTTTATAGCAATACAATCCTACCTCAAGAAACAAGAAAAATCCCAAATAAACAACCTAACCTTACACCTAAAGCAAATAGAGATAGAACCACAACAAAAACAAAACCCCCAAAGTTAGTAGAAGGTCAGAAATCATAAAGATCAGAGCAAAAAAGAATGAAATAGAAACAAAGAAAGCAATAGCAAAAGTCAATGAAACTAAGAGATGGTTCTTTGACAAGATAAACAAAATTGATAAACCTTTAGTCAGACTCATCAAAAAAAAGGGGGAGAGGACACAAATCAATAAAATTAGAAATGAAAAAGGAGAAAGCACAATGGACAAAATAGAAATAAAAAGGATTATAAGAGACTACCACACAAACTATATGCCAATAAAATGAACAACCTGAATGAAATGGACAAATTCTTAGAAAGGTACAACCTTCCAAGACAGAACCAGGAAGAAAGAGCAAATATGAACAGACCATTCAAAAGTAATGAAATTGAAACTGCAAGGAAAAAACTTCCAAGAAACCAAAATCCAGGCCCAGATGGCTTCACAGGCAAATTCTATCAGACATTTAGAGAAGAGCTAACACCTATCTTTCTCAAACTCTTCCAAAAAATTGCAGAGGGAGAAACACTCCCAAAATCATTCTATGAGGCCACCATCACCATGATACTAAAACCAGACAAAGATATCACAGAAAAAAAAAAAGAAAGAAAGAAAATTACAGGCCAATATAACTGATGAACATAGATGCAATAATCCTCAACAAAATACTAGCAAATGAATCCAACAACACATTAAAAGGATCATACACCATGATCAAATGGGATTTATCCCAGGGATGCAAGGATTCTTCAATATATGCAAATAAATCAATGTGATAAACCACATTAACAAACTGAAGAATAAAAACCACATGATCTCTCAATAGATGCAGAAAAATGTTTCAACAAAATTCAACATTGACTTATGATAAAAACTCTCCAGAAAGTGGTCATAGAGGGAACCTACAATAACATAAGTCGATATATTACAAACCCACAGCAAACATCATTATCAATGGTGAAAAACTGAAAGCATTTCTTCTAAGACAAGGGTTTCCACTCTCACCACTACTATTTTACATAGTCTTGAAAGTCTTAACCACAGCAATCAGAGAAGAAAAAGAAATAAAAGGAATCCAAATTGGAGAAGAAGAAATAAAGTTGTCACTGTTTGCAGATGACATGATACTATACATAGGGAATCCTAAAGATGCCACCAGAAAACTACTAGACTAAGCAATGAAATTGGTAAAGTTGCAGGTTACACAATTAATGCACAGAAATCTCTTGCATTCCTATACACTAATGATGAAAAATCTGAAACAGAAATTATGGAAACACTCCCATTTACTATTGAAACAGAAAGAATAAAATACCTAGGAATAAACGTACCTAGGGAGACAAGACACCTGTGTGCAGAAAACTATAAGACACTGTTGAAAGAAATCAAAGATGATACCAACAGATGGAGAGATATACCATGTTCTTGGATTGGAAGAATCAATATTGTGAAAATGACTATGCTACCCAAAGCAATCTACAGATTAAATGCAATCCATATCAAGTTACCAATGGCATTTTTTACACAACTAGAACAAAAAATCTTAAAATTTGTATAGGGATATAAAACACCCCGAATAGCCCAAGCAGTCTTCAGGGAGAAAAAAAGGAGCTGGAGAAATCAGACACCCTGTCTTCAGACTATACTACAAAACTACAGTAATCAAGACAATATTGTACTGGCTCAAAAACAGAAATATAGATCAATGGAACAGGATAGAAAGTCCAGAGATAAACCCATGCACCTATGGTCAACTAATCTATTTAAAAGGAGGCAAGGATATACAATGGAGAAAAGACAGTCTCTTTCATAATTGGTGCTGAGAAAACTGGACAGCTACATGTAAAAGAATGAATTTAGAACACCCCCTAACACCATACACAAAAATAAAGTCAACATGGATTAGAGACCTAAATGTAAGACCAGACACTATAACGCTCTTAGAGGAAAACTCTTTGACATAAATCACAGCAAGAGCTTTTCTGATCCACCTTCTAGAGTAATGGAAATAAAAAAAAAATCAAATGGGACCTAATGAAACTTAACAGGTCTTGCAAATCGAAGGAAACTACAAACAAGACAAAAAGACAACCCTCAGAATGGGAGAAAATATTTGCAAACAAATCAATGGACAAAGGATTGATCTTCAAAATTTATAAGCAGCTCATGCAGCTCAATATTAAAAAAAAACCCAATCAAAAAATGGGCAGAAGACCTAAATAGACATTTCTCCAAAGAAGACATACAGATGGACAAGAAGCACATGAAAGGATGCTCAACATCACTAATCATTAGAGAATTGCAAATCAAAACTACAGTGAGGTATCACCTCACACCATTTAATATGGGCATCATCAGAAAATCTACAAATGACAAATGCTGGAGAGGGTGTGGAGAAAAGGGAACCCTCTTGCACTGTTGCTGGGAATGTAAATTGATACAGCCACTATGGAGAACAGTATGGAGGTTCCTTAAAAAACTAGAAATAGAATTACCATATGACCCAGCAATCCCACTACTGAGCATATACCCAGAGAAAACCATAATTCAAAAAGACACATGTACTCCAATGTTCATTGCAGCACTATTTACAATAGCCAGGTCATGGAAACAACCTAAATGCCCATTGACAGATGAATGGATAAAGAAGATGTGGTACATATATACAATAGAATATTACTCAGCCATAAAATGGAACAAAATTGGGTCATTAGTAGAGACGTGGATGTATCTAGACTGTGTCATACAGAGTGAAGTCAGAAAGAGAAAAACAAATATCTCATATTAACGTATATATGTGGAACCTAGAAAAATGGTATAGATGAACCAGTTTGCCAGGCAGAAATTGAGACACAGATGTAGAGAACAAACATATGTACACCAAGCGGGTAAAGCAGCAGTTGCTGGGTGGGGGGTGGTGTGATGAATTGGGAGATTGGGATGGACATGTATACATTGATGTGTATGAAATGGATGACTAACAAGAACTTGCTGTATAAAAAAAATAAATAAAATTCAAAAGTTGAAAAAAATAAAGAACATTGGCCAACTGATACCAGCAATATGTTACCGAAATACACATCATGAAAAAGTGCGGTTTATTCTGGGAATATAAGGTTGATTCAGTATTTGAAAATCTATCAACATAATTTATCATGTTGGAAAACAAAAGAAATATTATGTGATGAATCTCAATAGATATAAAAAATTCTTTTCACAAATTCCACATTCATTTTTTTTAAAAAACTCTAAGAAAACTAAGAACATAAGAGAAATTCCTTAAGTTAATAAAGGTCATCTGGAAAAATTGTACAGCTAACATCATACTCAGTGATGAAAGATTGAATGCATTTCCCTTAAGATTGGGAAAAGGGCATAGATATCTGCTCTCACCTCTCCTATTCAACACTGTACTACTATCCAATGTAATAAGGTAATAAAATTAAATACAACATTTACACATTGAAAGAGAATTAAAACTGTTTTTATTCACTGATATCTAAGAAGATTGGCTAAGTAGAAAATCCCCCAAAGTCTACAAAAATGGATACTAAAACTAATAAGTGAGTTTATCAGACTTTAGGACACAAAATCAACTGCATATACCAGCAATGAAAATTTGAAGCTATAACAACACTACCATTTAAACTAGCATCAAATACATAAAGTGTATATATATATATATATATATATATATATATATATATAACAAAACAAAATATATGTAAGATTTTGTATGTTGAAAACTTCAAAACACTGAGCAGATAAATCAATGGACATCTAAATAAGTAGATTTTCTATGATCATGATTTGGAATAGTCAATATTGTTAAGGTGTCAATTCTTCTAAAATTGATCTATATTCAGATATTTTATAGAAATTTACAAGCCAAGTCTAAAATTTATTTGGAAAAACAAAAGAATTAAAATAGCAAAAACTACTTTGAAAAAGAACAAATTTGTAGCATTCGAAATACCTGATTTCAAGATTCATTATAAAGCTACAGTAATCAGGACAATGAGATATTGGAGAAAGAATAAATACATAGACAAATGGAATAGAATAGAAATTTGAGAAATAGACCTACACAACTGATTTGTAACAAAGTATTGAGGGCAAGGCAATTCAGTGTAGAAAAAATAATCTTTCCAAGAAATAATGCTAGAATAATTAGATATTCATATAGAAAATAAATAAAGAAAAAAGAACTGAGATTTCTGTCTCTTACTATATACAAAAATGAATGCAAAATGGATCATAGACCAAAATGTAAACCAACCCTAGAACCCATAAAACTTCTTTGGAAAACAGAGAAGAAAGTCTTTGGGACCCTGGATTAGGCTTGAAATTATTTATTAGCTAGGATATGAATAACACGTATTACAAAAGAAAAACTTGATAAATTGGACTTCACCACAATTATATCTTTTGCTTTTTGTAAAACATGTTAATAAAAATGAAATGCAAGTCACACATGTGAAGAAAATATTTGTTAAACACCTAGTTGATAAAAGTCTGGTATCCAGAGTATATAAATAACTCTGACAAGTCAATAAGAAAATAAACAACCCAATTTTAAAAATGGACAAAAGATTCAGACCTATACATCACCAAAGAAGATATACAGATAGCAAAAAAAAAAAAAAAAAAAAAGGAAACAATCATAAAAAGAGGCTCACCATTATTAGGGAAATGTAAATTATAACCACAGGCCATCTATCTAAATGGCTAAAATTTTAAAAATCTGGAATTAAAGACCTAAATGTAAGACAGGATACCATAAAACTCCTACAAGGAAACAGGCAAAACATACATGTCATAGCAATATTGTTTTTTATCTGTCTCCTAAAGCAAATGAAACAGAAGCAAAAATAAACAAATAGGACCTAATTAAACTTAAAGACTTTTGCACGGTAAAAAAACCATTGACAAAATGAAAGGACAACCTACTGAATGGGAGAAAATATTTGCAAATAATATGACTGATAAGGGGTTAATATCCAAAATATATAAAGAGCCATACAACTCAACATCAAAAAAATAAACAACCAGATTAAAAATGAGCAGAAGACCTGAACAGACATTTTTCCAGAGAAGACACAGAGATGGCCAACAGGCACATGAAAAGATGCTTAATGTCATTAATCATCAGAGTAATGCAAATTAAAACCACAATGAGATATCATTTCACACTTGCCTGAATAATGGCTATCATCAAAAAGACCACAAATAATAAACGTTGCCAAGGATGTGGAGAAAAGGGAACCCTGTACACTAGTGGGAATGTAAATTGGTACAGCCACTTTGGAAAGCAGTATGGAGGTTACTCAAAAAAACTAAAAGTTGAACTACCATATGACCCAGGAATTCCACTCCTAGGTATACATGCCCAAAAAATGAAAGCAAATTTGAAAAGATACATGCACCCCAATGTTCATAGAAGCATTATTCAAAATTGTCAAGATATGGAAGCAACCTAAGTGACCATCAACAGATGAATGGATAAAGAAGATGTGATATATATTTATATAAACATAATGGAATCCAACTCAGCCATAAAAAAAGAATGAAATTTTGCCATTTGCAACAACATGGATGGACTTGGAGGGTATTATATTATGTTTAGTGAGATAAGTCAGAGAAAGACAAATACTTATGTTATCATATGTGGAATATAAAAAATAAAACAAACTAGTAAATATAACAAAAAAGAAGCAGACTCACAGATATAGAAAACAAACTAGTGGTTACCAGCGGGGTGACAGATGAAAGGGGGGAAGGGCAAGATAGGGGTAAGGGATGAAAAGGTATGAACTACTATGTATAAAATAAATTAGTTACAAGGATATATTGTATAGCACAAGGAATATAGCCAATATTTTATAATAACTATAAATGGAGAGTAACCTGTAAAAATTGTGAATCACCTGAAGATTGCATAATGTTATATATCAACTATGCCTCAATAAAATAAAATCTCATAATCCTAAATGCTTATAAAAATGTGAAGCAAGCAGAACCATCAAATATTATCAGTGGGTATGCAGAATTTTACTGCCACTTTGAAAAACAATTTGGCAGTTTCTTTTAAAGTTGTATGTATCCTTATTGATATCATATGACCCAAAAATCTCACTCACTAGGAATTTACCCCAAAGAAATGGAAACTATGTCCACATAAAAATGTATGCAAATGTTTATATTGGCTTCATTTTAATTACCAGAATCTGAAAACAACTGAAATATCAATCAACTGGTGAATGAATAAGTCAATTTATTTACTGTAATAAATCCATTCAATGGAATACTATTTAGCAATAAAAAGAATGAAGTACTGATGCATACAACAACACTGATGAATCTCAAATATATTGACAGAAAGAAGTCAGTCTCAAATGGCTACATACTATATGATTCCACTTAGCTGTCCTCTTGAAGAGGCAAAACTATGACGACAAAGAACAGATTAGTGGTGGCCAAGCTCTGGCAGTGGGAGAAGATAATTGATTACAAAAGAGCACAAAGAAACATTTTGGAATGATGAAATGTTCTATCTCTTGTTCTTAGTGTTATAAATGCAACCGTATGCATTTGTCAGAATTCACAGAACTGTACACCTAAAAATGTCAGTTTCACAATATGTATACTATATCTCAATAATCTCAACTAAAAATAAGCTAGAGGTAGTTTACATACTGGAAGATCATGCTCAAGGCTGAAAGTTTCTAATTTCTAAACATGAAACGTTGATTCCTCTCTGATGTACACTTAAGTACAGACTGAAACTAAATACCTTCCTGAATTTATCTTCATTTTTCCTGTCTTCCTTTCCCTGGATTTTAAAGATCACTTTACTAGAAAGAAATCTGAAAAAATGTTAATAGTTGTTGTTATCACTGGAGGTGGGATTAGAAGATTTGAGTATTTTGTTCTTTATATATTTTCCAACTTAATTATAATTAACATGTATTATTTTTATTATCAGAAATACTTATTAAAATGTAATAGTACGGGCTTCCCTGGTGGCGCAGTGGTTGAGAGTCCGCCTGCCAATTCAGGGGACACGGGTTCGTGCCCCGGTCCAGGAAGATCCCACATGCCAAGAGCGGCTGGGCCCGTGAGCCATGGCCGCTGAGCCTGCGCGTCCGGAGCCTGTGCTCCGCAACGGGAGAGGCCACAACAGTGAGAGGCCTGCGTACCACAAAAAAAAAAAAAAAAAAAAAAAAAAAAAAAATGTAATAGTACTCAAAATTACCTTAAGATTACTATTTGAAGCTATCTGACTTTTTAGAGCTACCCGCAACCCCACCACCACACACAGACACTTTCTGGCAGCTACCTACCTAATTTGGTTGCTTCCTAAGGGACTTACAGATGTTGGTCACTGAGTAACTTCACAACAAAAATGTTTACTTCAAGCAGGTTGTGTTGAAAGTGGTGCATATTTCTGACTTGCACAGAATTACGTCTTTACCCACAATGTACACAATCTGTGTGAAATATGGCCTGGTTTGTGTTCAAATATATATACATACTTAAGCACAAATTAAAAATTCCACAAGATTGCATTTTGTGTAATATGTGTGGGCCATTCATAGCTCAAACTATTTTTCTTTCTCTCACACCACATGTAAATAGATTTCACAGAGATGGTAGGAATATTTTTTAAATGACTCCTCTACTGAAAAACAAATGCATAGAATATTTTAAAGCCATCTTTTCTGTTATGAATGTATCACAATAAAAATATAGAAAAATTGGGAAATGCAGATATATCTATATCTCTACATATCTCTATCTTCTAACTCTCTACCATCTATCTATCTCCCAAATTCTTATTACACAGGGACAAACTGCTACTAACACTTAGGAGTATTTTCTTTCAGGTATTTCTCTCTATGTGTAACTACTAACATAAGTATTTAAAGCTATTCCATATTTGCATTGTCTCTCCAGTACTTACATTTATAAAGTAAAAATGCAACAGTGTTCCATTGTCTACTCTGCTACTCAGGGTACTTGGAAGATAAAAATCTCTTCTTATCACATGCTTTTCTTACTAGAAATAGTCAATGAATTAGAGAATACAATTTGTAATACCATATGACCTTTTATTTATTTTGTTTTCCCATTAATTTGCTAATTTTCCTACATTTACTGAGTTTCTTTTCAATTTCTTTTTCCTTCAGTCTGTTTTACCTAGGTTTGAAAATAAGAGAGCATTAGTGTTAATAATCTTCCTGCTTTCAATGTGACTAATCCCATCCATAAGAGAAGTGTTTCTACTTAAGTTAGGATTCTTGGCATAGAGTATTGTTATTCTTTTCTAATTTTATTTTCTTTTCTAACAGAGTTCCTTCTCCTTATTTCTTTCCCTTTTTTGTCTTTCTGTTTCTTAGAATCTCTTGATTCTATTTTTTTACTTATCTCATATCGACAGAAGTTGCTCTGAAGTTTTAGAACTACACTATTAAATAATGTAAAATTTCACTATTTCCTCTACAAAAGTATTAACTCCACAAAAAAAGTAGAATTTCTAGATGAAAGAGAGCTGGACATAGGTACAAAGAGATACAAATCTTTTCCTTTTACTGCAAACTCCAAAGTTTTCCTTATGGATATGTAATTTTTAACTTAGTTCTTATGAGCAAAGATATATTAAAAATGGAAGTCACTGCACATTATTGAAATAAATCTGTTTACTGGTAACTCAATACAGATGAACTTATTTGCAAACCAGAAATAGAGTCGTAAATGTAGAAAACAAACTTATGGTTACCAAGTGTGGAAGAAGGGATGGGATGAACTGGGAGATTGGGATTTACATGTATACACTACTATATATAAAATAGATAACTAATGAGAACCTACTTTATAGCATAGGGAAATCTACTCAAGGCTCAGTGGTGACCTAAATGGGAAGGGAATCTAAAAAAGAGTGGATACATGTATATGTATAACTGATTCACTCTGCTGTAGAGCAGAAACTAACACAACATTGTAAAGCAACTATACTCCAATAAAAATATAAAAACAAAGCAACATTTACCTCTGCCTTTCAGAACAGACAGAGACCTCTCCTATGCAAGGATTCATTTCATGATGTTCAAAAAGAAAAAGTCAATTGTGACACCTTGTACTAAAACAGGAGAACAAAGAGACAGGTCTTACACACTATCCTGAAGGTCAGCAACAATATAAACATTTTTTGTCAATGAATGTCTAAAAAAAGTTTCAGGGACAAAATAGGTACAGAAATGACAGTATTAAGAGGAGACCAGAACAAAAGTTGTATATGAAATTTGAAAACACATATCTCATTCAAAATTATAATTTTGGGGCTTCCCTGGTGGCGCAGTGTTTGAGAGTCTGCCTTTCGATTCAGGGGACACGGGTTTGTGCCCTGGTCCGGGAAGATCCTATATGCAGCAGAGCGGCTGGGCCTGTGAACCATGGTCACTGAGCCTGCACGTCCGGAACCTGTGCTCTGCAACGGGAGAGGCCACAACAGTGAGAGGCCTGTGTACCGCAAAAAAAAAAAAAAAAAAAAAAAAAAAGAGGGATGGAAACTAGGTCTCATAAGCAAAGGTCAAAGTAAATACTTTTTCATTTATTCGTTTGTTTTCTGTTTCATTTTTCAAAGGAAAAAAAAGGGTGAGAGGTTACTTTTTAATATATGAAAACTTAATTTCTGAAAAAGTCCTAAACAGATTTTCTTTTCAGTGGCAAATAAAATAAGGACATACAGAATTTAATGAGCAGGCGATTTTCCCTTACAGATAAAGTATGTCTTCCTGACCACCAGAAGGAAAAATATACTAAGGGACCTATAGAGAAGATTTTGCAGTTGCTTCCAGGAATGCTGCAGGAGTTTCCTCTAGAGACCAGCACCATTTTAATCAGAGGTGACTACAGCAATATTACTGGGACCTGATGACTTTGTGGTAGAATTCTCCATGCCTGTTCAAGGCCTTGATTATTCCAAGAAGACAGGGTTAGGCTAGACCAAATCTTCTGAGCATGTGCTCAATGACCTGCAAGTGCCCTAGCTGGTTTCCATAGGCAGGTGACTGCAAAAGCAGTCCTGACCTAGAGGCTTCCATGCTTCCTAGGATTTTGTTCTGATTTCATTATAGAGATCATCAAATCCACAATCACAGTGTGTTCAAGTCACATGTTTTCCAAATAACAGGCTCATCCTTTTGATTGTTTTCTGCTTCTCTGACTTTGGGAAGTTCACCTTACTACACTGCTAAGATCTTTGCACTTAGGGAAGGCTTTTATGATGTAAAGGAGGTTAACCTCAGAGACTGCAGGGAAATAGCTTTGGCCTATTTCAGGGTAAAGCAACTTGGCAACAAAGGCACACAGTCTCAGTATTACTGGCTCATGTTCATGCTTCTAGAACCAATCAGGGTAACTTTTTCAAGGACTTGGAATAACTTTCACAGCCTATTAAAGCCATTTCTAAGATGGCTGAAGGTTTATTCTATGGCTATCTTCCAAGTTTGCCTTTTAACATCTTTATTGGTGTATAATTGCTTTACAATGTTGTGTTAGTTTCTGCTGTATAACAAAGTGAATCAGCTATATGTATATAATTATCCCCATATCCCCTCCCTCTTGTATCTCCCTCCAACACTCCCTATCCCATCCCTCTATGTGGTCACACAGCACTGAGCTTATCTCCCTGTGTGATGCAGCTGCTTCCCACTAGCTATCCATTTTACATTTGGTAGTGTATATATGTCCATGCCACTCTCTCACTTCGTCCCAGCTAATCCTTCCACCTACCCCTGTCCTCAAGTCCATTCTCTACATCTGCATCTTTATTCCTGTCCTGCCCCTAGGTTCGTCAGGACCTTTTTTTTTTTTTTTAGGTTCCATATATATGTGTTGGCATATGGTATTCATTTTTCTCTTTCTGACTTATTTCACTCTGTATGACAGACTCTAGGTCCAGCCACCTCACTACAAATAACTCAATTTTGTTTCCTTTTCTGGTGAGTAATATTCTATTGTATATATGTGCCACATCTTCTCTATCCATTCATCTGTCGATGGACACTTAGGTTGCTTCCACGTCCTGGCTATTGTAAATAGTGTTGCAATGAACATTGTGTTACATGACTCTTTTTGAATTATGGTTTTCTCAGGTTTGCTTTTAAAAAAATTTTTTTAACATCTTTATTGGAGTATAATTGCTTTACAGTGTTGTGTTAGTTTCTGCTATATAACAAAGTGAATCAGCCATATGTATACATATATCCCCATATAGCTTCCCTCTTACGTCTCCCTCCCACCCTCCCTATCCCACCCCTCTAGGTGGTCACAGAGCACCTAGCTGATCTCCCTGTGCTATGCGGCTGATGCCCACTAGCTATCTATTTTACATTTGGTTGTGTATATATGTCAATGCCACTCTCTCACTTTGTCCCAGCTTCCCCTTCCCCTTCCCCAGGTCCTCAAGTCCATTCTCTACCTCTGCATCTTTATCCCTGTCCTGCCCCTAGCTTCTTGAGAACCATTTTTTAAATTAGACTCCATATATACGTGTTAGCATATGGTGTTTTTTTTCTCTTTCTGACTTACTTCACTCTCCATGACAGACTCTAGGTAGGTTTGCTTTTGAGTTTCCAACTTTGCCTGGGTTAAATGGGCTGAAGGAAATAGAACTTTCATCTATCTTGTGGTGATAGGAGATGGCAGCTCTCACCTTGCTGTTTCTTGCTCATGACCTCAGGATATGGAAGAAATTTTCTGACAGATGAAATGTATTTAGAATCAAGATTTAGAATCTTTAAATGTAAATGAAAATAAAATACAAAGAATAGATTAAAATTATATAAATTATAATATAATATAATTATATTTTGTTTAAATAAATATTTTGAAATATATTCATATACAATAAAACTTTTTAAAGCACACATAATTATCTAATTTTATATCATTTCTTAAACAGATATGTGGTGTAGTTTAATTCTTGGATTTAGAAAGTTTGCTTTTGTATAGTTAAAAAATTATAAATGATTTAAATAGTACTAAACAATAATATCTTATTTTTGCATGATGCTTTTAAGCTTTTAAAACATTTTTGTATAACTCGTTTATTTGATTACTCACTCATATTTAAATATCATTCTTAAGCTTCTACATACACAAAATTAAATTTAAAAAATGTTACCTCACTCAACAAAGGCAATTTTTATCCCTAGAAATCAGAGATCTTCTTGGTGCTTTACACAATATAAATATTAATTGCTAAATGATTACAATCATTTTGGTAACTGAAACTCAGTTTAAAATAATAATTAATTCTACTCATTCTTTTAACTCATGTAGCACACTTCCTGAGAAAGGCTCCAAGTTTACAAGTTTATATTCACACATTTAACCCCACTATGTTTCTCAGAACATAAGTCAGGCAGATTTTACCACTTCCATTTTATGGATGGAAAAACAGTTCACAATAAGATGCCCATTTGTTAGACAGAGTTGCCCTATTTAACACAGCAGAACAGGACATGGGTTTCCTACAGGTATCCTGTGCTGCCACATTTATCCAGTGGCTCAAGACCACCCTCTGGAGCTCTTCATCTAAGTGTGCCCTCCCAGATGTTGCCTTGTCATGGAATCATCCCTTCTTCCCAGTCCTTTCCCTCACCCTCAATCCCACATCAAGTCTGTTCATTGTTGGGATTTCAGGGATCTTCTAACCCTTAGGTTAGTCTAAAGAGCCAAAGGTTGTTAATATTTTATGTTTGACTCCACCATATGTCACACATTCATTAGCCTGATTCCTTGACTAGTCTTCCAACCATTGGAATGATATAACTTCTGTGTTTATCACATATTCACTTTATTGACAAGAGTTGTAGAACACATACACACACACACAGGCCCACACACACTCTTTCCAAAATTGTGTAGCACTCACTATCAACCAGGGAGTTGAAACCCCCCTTTAAGCATTTTATGACTGAGGTTTACAAAGTGACTTGGACGGAACTTTTGCAATGACAACACTTTTTTCCATGTCCCAGAGGTTTTATTTTTAGCTCAAATCTCTAACTTATGGAGAAATATAAGTAAATGAACACTTTAGATACACTTTTATGTCCAGGAGCCACAAGAGAGTCTCACAATTAAAAAGTTCAATTTCCTGTATTCTTTAAATGTCAGTAAATACAAGAAAGACAAGTGTATGGAATATTCATGAAAAAACATTTCTTATTCATGGGCTCAGATGTGAAAAATAGGTCATTTTAATAACTCTGATTTTTGATGCATAGGCAGCCCATAATTCTACTTTCTGCTATTAAAATCTATCTATCTATCTACATACAGTGACAAAATTATATATATATATATATATAATGACAAAAGCAACATCATTATCTGAAGAAAATACCTGATTTGTAATATTATTAAGAAATTTAAATATAAACTTCATAGATTACTAAAACCTATCTTTATAAACAATTCTATGTTTCAAGAAAGCTAACTGTTTTCCCAGAGGAGGAGCATTTAGAGGATATTTCTCATTGGACACCTTTTGGTTCCTTGAAAGGAGGTCTGTTCATGTGTAGATGGTGGTAATGGGTGAGATATTTTGATATTTATTCTAGTTGGTCTCTGTCTGAATTCACTGCCTATGTGGAGAGGGTGAATGATGGTTTAAAGTTAACTTTTTAGCTTTATAGTTATTGGATTCTTGGAGGGCATTCTGTCATATTGCATTTATGAACTTTCATCCTCTCCTATAAATAACTATTTCTAAGATCACATGGTTCATTTGCTTCCTTCAGGCTTCAGAACCTGGAGGCTGAGCTTCCTTCTTCCTTCCAAGGAGGTCTGAATAGAAAAACTTCAAGGTTGGAAACCACATGATGGCAAGATTGAATCTAAGTTCTTCTGTTTAGCAGATAAGCAGGGGAATGTTCTTACATTACAGAATTAAGTTCATTATCTAAAAGTTTAGTTAATATTACCATCCTCATAGGATGTTGTAAAAATTAAAGAAATAAAATACATGAAATGATTGGCACATTGTCAATACTCAATGCCTGTTGGTCTCTCCTAGAAAGTACAACTCTGTTACTATGTATAGAAAACCCTAAGGACCCCACACAAAAACTACTAGGTCTAATAAATGAATTCAGTGAAGTAACAGGATACAAGATTAACATTCAGAGATCAGTTGCATTCCTTTACATTAACAATGAAATATCATAAAAAGAATGTAAAAAAAAAAAACAACTTTTAAAACCACACCAAAGAGCAGAAGCAAGAAGAACTACAATCCTGCAGCCTGTGGAACAGAAACCACATTCAGAGAAATATAGACAAGACGAAAAGGCAGAGGGCTATATACCAGATGAAGGAACAAGATAAAACCCCAGAAAAACAACTTAATGAAGTGGAGATAGGCAAACTTCCAGAAAATAATTCAGAATAATGATAGTGAAGATGATCCAGGACCTTGGAAAAGAATGGAGGCAAAGATGGAGAAGACACAAGAAATGTTTAACAAAGACCTAGACAAATTAAAGAACAAAAAACAGAGATGAACAATACAATAACTGAAATGAAAACTACACTAGAAGGAATCAATAGCAGAGTAACTGAGGCAGAAGAACGGATAAGTGACCTGGAAGACAGAATGGTGGAATTTACTGCTGTGGACAGACTAAAGAAAAAAAGAATGAAAAGAAATGAAGACAGCCTAAGAAACCTCTGGGAGAACATTAAACACAACAACATTCGCATTATAGGGGTCCGAGAAGGAGAAGAGAAAGAGAAAGGACCAGAGAAAATATCTGAAGTGATTATAGTCAAAAACTTCCCTAACATGGGAAAGGAAATAGCCACCCAAGTCCAGGAAATGCAGCGAGTCCCATACAGGATAAAACCAAAGAGAAACATGCCAGGACACATAGTAATCACATTGGTAAAAATTAAAGACGAAGAAAAATTATTGAAAGCAGCAAGGGAAAAACAACAATTAATATACAAGGGAACTCTCATAAGGTTAACAGCTGATTTCTCAGAAGAAACTCTACAAGCCAGAGGGAGTGGCATGATATACTTAAAGTGATGAAAGGGAAGAACCTGCAACCAAGATTACTCTACCCAGCAAGGATCGCATTCAGATGCGATGGAGAAATCAAAAGCTTTACAGACAAGCAAAAGCTAAGAGAATTCTGCACCACAAAATCAGTACTACAACAAATGTGAAAGGAAGTTCTCTAAGTGGGGAACACAAAAGAAGAAAAGGACCTACAAAAACAAACCTAAAACAATTAAGAAAATGGTCATAGGAACATACATATCATAATTACCTTAAACGTGAATGGATTAAATGCTCCAACCAAAAGACACAGGCTTGCTGAATGGATACAAAAACAAGACCCATATATATGCGGTCTACAAGAGACCCTCTTCAGACCTAGGGACACATACAGACTGAAAGTGAGGGGATGGAAAAAGATATTCCATACAAATGGAAATCAAAAGAAAACTGGAGTAACTATACTCGTATCAGATAAAATAGACTTAAAAATAAAGAATATTACAAGAGACAAAGAAGGACACTACATAATGATCAAGGGGTCAATCCAAGAAGAAGATATAAGAATTATAAGTATATATGCAGCCACTATAGGAGCACCTCAATACATAAGGCAACTGCTAACAGCTATAAAAGAGAAAATCAACACTAACACAAAAATAGTGGGGGATTTTCACACCTCACTTACACCAATTGACAGATCATCCAAAATGACAATAAATAAGGAAACACAAGCTTTAAATGACAAAATAGACCACATAGATTTAATTGATATTTACAGGACATTCCATCCAAAAACAGCAGATTACACTTTGTTTTCAAGTGTGCACAGAACATTCTCCAGGATAGATAACATCTTGGGCCACAAATCAAACTTCAGTAAATTTAAGAAAATTGAAATCATATCAAGCATCTTTTCTGACCACAATACTATGAGATTAGAAATGAATTACAGGGAAAAAAACGTAAAAAACACAAACACATGGAGGCTAAACAATATGTTACTAAATAACCAAGAGATCACTGAAGAAATCAAAGAGGAAATCAAAAACTACCTAGAGACAAATGCCAATGAAAACAAAATGATCCAAAACCTATGGAATGCAGCAAAAGCAGTTCTAAGAGGGAAGTTTATAGCTATACAAACCTACCTCAAGAAACAAGAAACATCTCAAATAAACAATCTAAACTCACACCTAAAGGAACTAGAGAAAGAAGAACAAACAAAACCCAATGTTAGCAGAAGGAAAGAAATCATAAAGATCAGAGCAGATATAAATGAAATAGAAACAAAGAAAGCAATAGCAAACATCAATAAAACTAAAAGCTGGCTCTTTGAGAAGATAAACAAAATTGATAAACCATTAGCCAGACTCATCAAGAAAAAGATGGAGAGGATTCAAATCAGTAAAATTAGAAATAAAAAAGGAGAAGTTACAACAGACACCGCAGAAATACAAAGCATCCTCAGAGACTACTAAAAGCAACTCTATGCCAATAAAAATGGACAACCTGGAAGAAAGGGAAAAATTCTTAGAAAGGTATAACCTTCTAAGGCTAAACCAAGAAGAAACAGAAAATATGAAGAGACTTATCACAATTAATGAAATTGAAACTGTGATTAAAAATCTTCCAACAAGAAAAAGTCCAGGATCAGATGGCTTCATATGTGAATTCTGTCAAACACTTAGAGAAGAGCTAACACCCATCCTTCTCAAACTTCCAAAAAATTGCAGAGGAAGGAACACTCCCAAACTCATTCTATGAGGTCACCATCACCCTGATATCAAAACCAGACAAAGATACTACAAAAGAAGAAAATTACAGACCAATAACCCTGATGAAGATAGATGCAAAAATACTTAACAAAATACTAGCAAACAGAATCCATCAACACATTGAAAGTATCATACACCACAATCAAGTGTGTTTTATCCCATAGATGCAAGGATTCTTCAATATACACAAATCAATCAATGTGATACACCATATTAACAAATTGAAGAATAAAGACCATATGATCATCTCAATACATGCAGAAGAAGCTTTTGACAAAATTCAACACCAATTTATGATAAAAAAAAAACTCTCCAGCAAGTGAGCATAGAGGGAAATTACCTCAACATAATAAGGACCATACATGAGAAACCCACAGCAAACATCATTCTCAATGGTGAAAAACTGAAAGCATTTCTTCTAAGATCAGAAACAAGACAAGGATGTTCACTCTCACCACTATTATTCAACATAGTTTTGGAAGTCCTAGTAATGGCAATCAGAGAAGAAAAAGAAATAAAAGGAATACAGATAGGAAAAGAAGAATAAAACTGTCACTGTTTGCAGATGAGATGATACTATACATACAGAATCCTATAAATGCCACCAGAAAACTACTAGAGCCAATCAATGAATTTGGTAAATTTGCAGGATACATAATTAATGCACAGAAATCTCTTGCATTCCTATACACTAATGATGAAAAATCTGAAAGAGAAATTATGGAAACACTCCTATTTACCATTGCAACAAAAAGAATAAAATACCTAGGAATAACCCTACCTAGGGAGAAAAAAGACCTGTATGCAGAAAACTATAAGACACTGATGAAAGAAATTAAAGATGATACCAACAGATGGAGAGATATACCATGTTCTTGGATTGGAATAATCAACATTGTGAAAATGACTCTACTACCCAAAGCAATATACAGATTCAATGCAATCCCTATCATATTACCAATTGCATTTTTTATGGAACTAGACAAGTCATCTTAAAATTTGTTGGAGACACAAAAGATCCCGAACAGCAAAAACAGTCTTGAGGGAAAAAGACGGAGCTGGAGGAATCAGACTCCCTGACTTTCAGACTATACTACAAAGTGACAGTAATCAAGATCATATGGTACTGGCACAAAACCAGAAACATAGATCAATGGAACAAGATAGAAAGCCCAGAGATAAACCCACGCACCTATGGTCAACTAATCTATGACAAAGTAGGCAAAGATATATAATGGAGAAAAGACAGTCTCTTCAATAAGTGGTGCTGGGAAAACTGGACAGCTACATGTAAAAGAACGAAATTAGAACACTCCCTAACACTATACACAAAAATAAACACAAAATGGATTTGAGACTTAAATGTAAGACAGGACACAATAAAACTCAGAGGAAAATATAGGAAGAACACTCTTTGAGATAAATCACAGCAAGATCTTTTTTGATCCACCTCCTAGAGTAATGGAAATAAAAACAAAAATTAACAAATGGGACCTAATGAAACTTCAAAGCTTTTGCACAGCAAAGGAAACCATAAGCAAGACGAAAAGACAACCCTCAGAATGGAAGAAAATATTTGTAAATGAATCCACGGACAAAGGATTAACCTCCAAAATATATAAACAACTCATGCAGCTCAATATTAAAGAAACTGGGGTTCCCTGGTGGCGCAGTTGTTGAGAGTCCACCTGCCAATGCAGGGGACACGGGTTCGTGACCTGGTCCGGGAAGATCCCACCTGCCACGGAGCGGCTGGGCCCGTGAGCCATGGCCGCTGAGCCTGCGCATCTGGAGCCTGTGCTCCACAGTTGGACAGGCCACAACAGTGAGAGGCCCATGTACGGCAAAAAAAAAAAAAAAAAAAAATTAAAGAGACAGATAACCCAATCCAAAAATGGGCAGAAGACCTAAATAGACATTTCTCCAAAGAAGATATACAAATGGCCAAGAAGCACATGAAAAGCTGCTCAACATCACTAATTATTAGAGAAATGCAAATCAAAACTACAGTGAGGTATCATCTCACGCCAGTTAGAATGGGCATCATCAGAAAATCTACAAACAACAAATGCTGGAGAGCGTGTGGAGAAAAGGGACACTCTTGCACTGTTCGTGGTAATGTAAATTGATACAGCCACTATGGAGAACAGTATGGAGGTTCCTTAAAAAACTAAAAATAGAATTACCATATGATCCAGCAATCCCACTACTGGGCATATACCCAGAGAAAACCATAATTCAAAAAGACACATGCACCCCAATGTTCATTGCAGCACTATTTACAATAGTCAGGTCATGGAAGCAACCTAAATGCCCATCGACAGATGAATGGATAAAGAAGATGTGGTACATATATACAATGGAATATTACTCAGCCATAAAAAGGAACGATATTGAGTCATTTGTTGAGATGTGGATGGATCTAGAGACTGTCACAGAGTGAAGTAAGTCAGAAGAGAAAAACAAATATCGCACATTAACGCATATATGTGGAACCTAGAAAAATTTTACAGATGAACCAGTTTTCAGGGCAGAAATGAGACACAGATGTAGAGAATAAACATATGGACACCAAGGGGGGAAAACCGTGGTGGGGTGGGGTTGGTGGTGTGCTGAATTGGTCGATTGGGATTGACATGTATACACTGATATGTATAAAATTGATGACTAATAAGACCCTGCAGTATAAAAAGCAAAGAAACAAAACAACTAATACTAAATTTTCTTTGGGTTAATTTGTATGGAAATATGTTAATATAAAATGTTTCAGACATTACATGAAATTTCTAAAAATCTTAAGTGTTCTGATATAATGTTATAAGTCATAGTTCTAGGAAAAATATATTAGAATTAATAAATGAATGCAGCAAGTTTGTAGGACATAAGATTAATATACAGAAATTTGTTGCATTTCTATACAAAATAATGAAATATCAGAAAGAGAATGTTAAAATTAAGATCCCATTTAAAATATCATGAAAAAATATTACATAGGAATAAAGTTAATCAACAGGGGGAGCGACCTGTGCTCTGAAAACTATGAAACATTAATGAAGGAGATTGAATATGATTCAAAGAAATGCAAAGATATCCTGTGTTCTTGGATTGGAAAAGTCAATATTATTAAAATGGCCATACTACATCAAGCAATCCACAGATTTAATGAAATCCCCATCAAAATACCCAGTATATTTTTCATAGAACAAGAACAAATAATACTAGAATTTGTGTGGAATTACAAAACACTCTGAATTGCCAAAGCAATCCTGAGAAAAAGAACAAAGCTGGAGGTATAACCCTAGCGGACTTTAGACTCTACTGCAAAACTGCAGTAATCAAAACAGCATGCTATTATCACAAAAACAGATACATAGATCAACAGAAGAGAATAGAGAACTCAGAAATAAACCCATGCACCTACAGTCAATTCATGTATGACAAAGAAGGCAAGAATATACAATGGACAAAAACAATCTCTTCAACAAGTGGTGCTGGGAAAACTGGAAAGCCACACATAAAATAATGAACTTAGAACATTTCCTCACACCATATACAGAAATAAATTTAGGTTTAAAGACATAAATGTAGAACATTAAACCATAAAACTCCTAGAAGAGAAATGGAAGGAACACTCTTTAACAAAAATTGTAGCAATATTTTCTAAAATCAGTCTCCTAAGGCAAAATAAGTAAAAGCAGAAACCGGGATTCCCTGGTGGTGCAGTGGTTGAGAGTCTACCTGCTGATGCAGGGACACGGGTTTGTGCCCCATTCCAGGAAGATCCTACATGTCGCAGAGTGGCTGGACCCATGAGCCATGGTCGCTGAGCCTGCGCGTCCGAAGCCTGTGCTCCACAACGGGAGAGGCCACAACAGTAAGAGGCCCACTTACCACACACACACACACACAAAAAGCAGAAACAAACAAATGGAACCTAATGAAACAAAACTTTTTACACAGCAAAGGAAACCATAAACAAAATGAAAAGAAAATCTACAGGATGGTAAAAAAAATTTGCAAATGATGCAACTGACAAGGAGTTAATATCCAAAATATACAAACTGCTCATACAACACAATCTAAAAAAAAAAAACAACCAAAAAACAAGTTCAATCAAAAAATAGACTGAAGACTTGAATAGACATTTTTTTCCAAAGAAGACATACAGATAGGTAACATGAAAAGATGCTCATCATTCCCTAGTTACTAGAAATATACAAATCAAAACCCAAATAAGGTATCACCTCACACCTGTTAGAATGGCTCTCCTCAAAAAGTCTACAAATAACAAATGTTGGAAAGGTGGTGGAGAAAAGAGAACTCTCATACACTGTTAGTGGTAATGCAAATTGGTGCAGCCATATGGAAAACAGTAAGGAGAGTCATTAGAAAACTAAAAATAGAAATACCATAAGATGCAGCATTCCACTTCTGGGTATACATCCAGAAAAAAATGAAAACCCTATTTTGAAAAGGTACATGCACAATAATGTTCATATCAGCACTATTTACAATAGCCAAGAGATGGAAGCAACCCAAGTGCCCATCAACAGACAATTGGATTAAGAAGTGTTTGTATATATATAAACACACACAACATTCACACAGCACAACATTCGCACCACACAACATTAAACACACCAGCATTCACATTATGGGGTCCCAGAAGGAGAAGAGAGAGAAAGGGGCTGAGAATATATTTGAAGAGATAATAGCTGAAAATCTTCCTAACATGGGAAAGGATTTTCCTAACATGGGAAAGGAAAAACTCACCAAAGTCCAGGAAGCACAGAGAGTCACATACAGAATAAACACAAGGAGGAACAGGCCAAGACACATATTAATCAAACTCACAAAAATTAAAGACAAAGAGAAAATATTAAAAACAACAAGGGAAAAGCAACAAATAACATACAAGGGAATTCCTATAAGGTTATAGACTGATTTTTCAGCAGAAAATCTGTAGGCCAGAAGGGAGTGTGATGATCTATTTAAAGTGAAGAAAGGGAAAAACCTACAACCAAAAATTCTCTACCCAGCAAGGCTCTTGTTCAGATTTGAAGGAGAAAGGAAAAGCATTACAGAGAAGCAAAAGATGATAGAATTCAGCACCACCATCCAGCTTTACAAAAAATTCTAAAGGAAATTCCACAGGCAGAAAAGAAGAGGCCACAACTAGAAACAAGAAAATTATGAATGGGAAAGCTCACTCGTAAAGACAAAAGTACAGTAAAGGTAGGAAATCATTCAAAAACAAATATGATATCAAAACCTGCAATTGTAAGGAGAGTATAAATGCATTATATTGAAATGTATTTGAAATTAAAAGAACAGCAACTTAAAACAGTT
>NW_020837983.1:662268-678534 GCF_003676395.1 Aethalodelphis obliquidens
CTCTGGGAAGATCCCACATGCCATGGAGAAACTAAGTCTATGTGCCACAATTACTGAGCCTGTGCTCTAGAACCTGCAAGCCACAACTACTGAGCCCACATGCTGCAACTACTGAAGACCATGCACCTAGAGCCCATGCTCTGCAACAAGAGAAGCCACCACAATAAGAAGCCCCTGCACCACAACGAAGAGTAGCCCGTGCTTGCCACAACTAGAGAAAGCATGAGCAGAGCCAAAAATTAATAAATAAATAAATTTATTAAAAAAATAAAAACTGCATGGGAACAGCAAGCTGAAAATCTACAACTGATACATAAACACATACATAAAAGGAATCCAAACAAACAATATTTTAGCCATCAAATCACAAGAGAAGAAAATAAAAGAGGAAAGGAAACAAAAAAATATGAAAACAAATCTAAAACAATTAATGAAATGGCAAAAAAATACATATTTATGATTACCTTAAATGTAAATGGATTAAATGCTCTAACCAAAAGACATAGACTGGCTGAATGGATACAAAAACAAGAACCATATATACGCTGTCTACAAGAGACCCACTTCAGATCTAGGAACACATACAGAATAAAAGTGAGGGAATGGAGAAAGATACTCCATGCAAATGGAAATTAAAAGAAAGCTGGAGTAGCAATACTTATATCAGACATCTAATATAGGAGCACCTCAATATATAAGGCAAACATTAACAGACTGGACCAGGAAGAAATAGAAAATATGAATAGACCAATAACAAGCACTGAAATTGAAACTGTGATTAAAATATTGTGATTAAAATACAAAAGTCCAGGACCAGATGGCTTCACAGGGAAATTCTATCAAACATTTAGAGAAGAGCTAACATCTATGCTTCTCAAACTCTTCCACAAAATTGCAAAGGGAGGAACATTCCCAAACTCATTCTATGATTCCACCATCACACCGGTACCAAAACCAGACAAAGATATAACAAAAAAAGAAAATTACAGGTCAATATCACTGATGAACATAGATGCAAAAATCCTCAACAAAATACTAGCAAACCAAATCCAACAACACATTAAAAAATCATACACCATGATCAAGTGAGATTTATCCCAGGGATGCAAGGATTCTTCAATATATGCAAACCAATAACTATGATACATCATATTAAAAAATTGAAGAATTAAAAACCATACAATCATCTCAATAGATGCTGAAAAATCTTGTGACAAAATTCAACACTGATTTATGATTTAAAAAACTCTCCAGAAAGTGAGCATAGAGGGAACAAGCCTCCACATAATAAAGGACATATATGATGAACCCACAGCAAGAATCATTCTCAATGGTGAAAAACTGAAAGTATTTCCTCTAAAATCAGAAAGAAGAAAAGTGTGCCCACTCTCACCACTATTGTTCAACATAGTTTTGGAAGTCTTAGCCATTGCAATCAGAGAAGAAAAAGAAATAAAAGGAATGCAAATTGGAAAAGAAGAAGCAAAACTGACACTGTTTGCAGAAGACATGATACTACATATAGAAAATCCTAAAGATGTCACCAGAAAACTGCTAGAGCTAATCAATGAATTTAGTAAAGTCACAGGATACAAAATTAATGCAAAGAAATCTCTTGCATTCCTATACACTAACAACAAAATATCAGAAAGTGTAATTAAGGAAAAAATCTCATTTACCATTGCAACAAAAAGAGTAAAATAATTAGGAATAAACCTACTGAAGGAGGTAAAAGACCTGTACTCAGAAAACTATAAGGTGATGATGAAAAAATCAAAGATGAAACAAACAGATGGAGAAATACATCACATTCTTGGATTGGAAGAATCAATATTTTCAAAATGACTGTACTACCCAAAATAATCTGCAGATTCAATGCAATCCCTATCAAATTACCAATGACAGTTTTCACAGAATTAGAACAAAAAATCTTACAATTTGTATGGAAACACAAAAGACCCCAAATAGAGAAAGCAATCGTGAGAAACAAAAACACAGAGCTGGAGGAATCAGGCTCCCTGACTTCAGACTATAATACAAAGCTACAGTAATTAAGACAGTATGATACCGGCACAAAAACAGAAATATAGATAAATGTAACAGGATAGAAAGCCCAGAGATAAACCCATGCACCTATGATCACCTAACCCATGACAAAGAAGGTGAGAATATACAGTGGATCAGACAATCTCTTCAATAAGTGGTGCTGGGAAAACTGGACAGCTACATGTAAAAAAAAATGAAATTAGAACACTCTCTAAAACCATACACAAAAGTATACTCAAAATGGATTAAAGACCTAAATATAAGGGAAGACACTATAAAACTTAGAGGAAAACATAAGCAGAACACTCTGACATAAATCACAGCAAGATCTTTCTTGAACTATCTCCTAGAGTAATGAGAATAAAAACAAAAATAAACAAATGGGACCTAATGAAACTTCCAAGCTTTTGCACAGCAAAGGAAACCATAAACAAGTTGAAAAGACAACCCTCAGAATGGGAAAAAATATTTGCAAATGAAGTAAGTGACAAAGGATTAATCTCCAAAATATACAAACAGCATATGAAGCTCAATATAAAAAAAACCAACAACCCAATCAAAAAATGGGCAGAAGACCTAAATAGACATTTCTCCAAAGAAGACATGCAGATGGCCAAGAGGAACAAGAAGAGATGCTCAACATCACTAATTATTAGAGAAATGCAAATAAAAACTACAATGAGGTGTCACCTCACGCTGGTCAGAATGGTCATCATTAAAAAATATACAAACAATAAATACTGGAGAGGGTGTGGAGAAAAGGAAACCCTCTTGCACTGTTGGTGGGAACGTATATTGATACAACTACTATGGAGAACAGTATGGAGATTCCTTAAAAATCTAAAAATAGAACTACCATATAACCCAACAATCCAACTTCTGGGCATATACTCAGAGAAAACCATTATTCAAAAAGACACATGCACTCCAATGTTCATTGGAGCACTATTTACAATAGCTAGGACATGGAATCAACATAAATGTCCATCAACAGAGGAATGGATAAATAAGATATAGTACATATATACAATGGAATATTATTCAGCCATAAGAAAGAAAAACATTAGGTCATGTAGAGACATAGATGGACCTTGAGACTGTCAAACAGAGTGAAGTAAGCCAGAAAGAGAAAAACAAATTTCATATATTAACAAATATATATGGAATCTGAAAAAATTGATATAGACTATCTCATTTGCAAGCAGAAATAGAGACAGAGATGTAGAGAACAAAATTATGGATATAAAGGGGGAAAGTAGGGTGGGATGAATTGGGAGATTGGGATTGACATATATACACTACTATGTATAAAATAGATAACTAATGAGAATCTACTGTATAGCACAGGGAACTCTACTCAGTGCTCGTTGGTGAACTAAATGGGAAGGATATCCAAAAAAGTGGGGATATATGTATAGGTGTTGCTGATTCACTTTTTTGTACAGTAGAAACTATCACAATATTGTAAAACAAGCATACTCCAATAAAAATTTTTAAAAAAGGTATTCTAGACAAAAGGAAATCAAAACAAAGTCTGAATAGTAATACATATATCACACAAAACAGTCTTTAAAATAAATGATGTTACATAGACAAAGAAGTAGATTAAATAATGTTTAAGGGAGCCATCCAAGAAGATATCAAAATTGTAAATATATATGCATCAAACATAGGAGCACCTCAATATATAAGGCAAATACTAACAGCCATAAAGGGAGAAATCGACAGTAACACAATAATAGTGGGGGAGTTTAACACTCCACTTTCATCAACAGACAGATCATCCAGACAGAAAATCAACAAGGAAATACAGGCCTTAAATGAACACTACATCAGATGGATTTAATTGACATTTATAGAACATTCCATTCAAAAACAGCAGAATACACATTCTTCTCAAGTGCATATGAAACATCCTCCAGGATAGATCAAAATGCTGGGGCAGAAATCAAACCTCGGTAAATTTAAGAAAACAAATCATATCAACCATCTTTTTTTCCCACAGTTAGAAATCAAATACAAAAAACACACACACACACACAAAAAACCCCTGCAGAACACAGAAACATATGGAGGCTAAGCAATAAGCTACTAACCAGCCAACAGATCACTGAAGTAATCAAAGAGTAAATCAAAAAATACCTAGAGACAAATGAAAATGAAAACACGATGATTCAAAACCTATGGGACACAGCAAAAGTAGTTCTAAAAGGGAAGTTTACAGCAATACAATTGTACCTTAGGAAATAAGAAAAATCTCAAATTAACAATCTAACCTTACACCTAAAGGAACTAGAGAAAGAAGAACAAACAAAACCTAAGATAGTGGAATGAAAGAAATCATAAATATCAGAGCAGACATAAATGAAATAGAGACAAAGAAAACATAGACAAGATCAGTGAAACTAAAATCTAGTTCTTCTAAAAGTCATATAAAATTGATAAAACTTTAGCCAGACTCATCAGGAAAAAAGGGAAAATGCTCAAGTCAATGAAATTAGAAATGAAAAAGAAGTTACAATGGACACTACAGAAATACAAAGGACCATAAGAGACTATTACAAGCAACTATATGCCAGTAAAATGGACAACCTAGAAGAAAAGGAAAAATTCATAAAAAGTACTATCTCTGAAAACTGAAGAAAGAAATAGAAAATATGAATAGACAAATCACATGGAATGAAATTGAATCTGTCATCTAAAAAATTCCAAGAAACAAAAGTCCAGGACCAGATGGCTTCATAAGCATATTCTATCAAACATTTAGGGAAGAGGTAACACTTATCCTTCTGAAATTATTCCAAAAAAATTGCAGAGGAAGAAACACCCCCACACTCATTCTATGAGGCCACTATCTCCCTGATACCAAAACCAGACAAAGATATCACAAGAAAAGAAAATTACAGGTCAATATCACTGATGAATATAGATGTAAAAATCCTCAACAAAATACTAGGAAACTGACTCCAACAATACATAAAAAGGATCATACACCATGATCAAATGGAATTTATTCCATGGATGCAAGGATTTTTCAATATGTGCAAATCAAACATTGTGAAACACCACATTAACAAATTGAAGAATAAAAACCCTATGATTATCTTAATAGAGGCAGCAAAAGCTTTTGACAAAATTCAACACATATTTATCATTAAAACTCTCCAGAAAGTGGGCATGGAGGGAACCTATCACAATCTAAAAAAGGCCATATTTGACAAGCCCACAGGTAACATCATACTCAATGGTGAAAAGCTGAAAACATTTCCTCTAAGATCAGGAACAAGACAAGGATGTCCACTTCCACCATTCTTATTCAACATAGCTTTGGAAGTCCTAGCCTTGGCAATCAGAGAAGAAAAAGAAAAAAGACATCTAAGTTGGAAAAGAAGTAAAATTGTCACTGTTGCAGATGACATGACACTATACATAGAAAATCCTAAAGATGCTACCAGAAAACTACTAGAGCTCATCAGTGGATTTGGTAAAGTTGCAGGATACAAAATTAATATACAGAAATCTGTTGCATTTCTATACCTTACCAAGGAAAGATCAGAGAGAGAAATTAAGGAAACAATCCCATTATGATTGCAACAAAAAGAATAAAATACATAGGAATAAACCTACCTAATGAGGCAAAAGCCTGTACTCAGAGAACTAGAAGATACTGATGAAAGAAATCAAAGATGGCACAAACAGATGGAGAGATATACCATATTCTTGGATTGGAAGAATCAATATTGTCAAAATTACTATACTACCCAAAGTAATCTACAGATTCAGTGCAATCCCTATCATATTACCAAAGGCATTTTTCACAGAATTAGAACCAAAAATTTTACAATTTGTATGGAAACAGAGAAGACCCTGAATAGCCAAAGCAATATTGAGAAAGAAAGACAGAGCTGGAGGAATCAGGCTCCCTGACTTCAGACTCTACTACAAAGCTACAGTAATCAAAACTGTATGGTGCTGGCACACAAAAAAAATGTAGATCAATGGAACAGGATGGAAAGTCTAGAGATAAACCCACACGCCCATGGTCACTTAATCCATGACAAAGGAAGCAAGACTATACAATGGAGAAAAGACAGTCTCTTCAATAAGTGGTGCTGGGAAAACTGGACAGCTACATATAAAAGAATGCAATTAGAACATTTACTAACACCACATAAAAAATAAACTCAAAATGGATTAAAGACCTAAATGTAAGGTCAGACACTATAAAACTCTGAGAGGAAAACATAGGCTGAACACCCCTTGACATAAATAGCAGCAATGTCTTTTTGGATCTGTCCCTAGAGTAAAGGAAATTAAACCAGAAATAAACAAATGCAACCTAATTGAACATCAGAGCTTTCGCACTGCAAAGGAAACCATAAACAAAATGGAAACACTACACACAGAATAGGAAAACCTATTTGCAAATGATGCAACTGACAAGGGATTAATCTCCAAAATACATAAACATCTCATATAGCTCAACACCAAATAAGAAACAACCCAATTAAAAAATGGGTAGAAGATCTAAATAGACATTTCTCCAAAGAAGATATACAGATGGTCAACAAACACATGAAAAGATGCTCAGTATCACTAATTATTAGAGAAATGCAAATCAAAACTACCATAAGTTATCATCTCACACCAGTCAGAATGGCCATCATCAAAACGTCTACAAACAAATGCTGGAGAGGGTGTGGAGAAAATGGAACCCTCTTGCACTGTTGGTGGGAATGTAAATTGATACAGCCACTATGGAGAACAGTATGGAGGTTCCTTAACAATAGAGCTAGAATATGATCCAGCAACTTAACTTCTGGGCATATATCTGGAGAAAGCCTAATTTGAAAAGATGCATGCACCCCAATGTTCATTGCAGCACTATTTAAAATAGCCAAGACATGGAAGCAACCTAAATGTCCATTGACAGATGAATGGATAAAGAAGATTTGGTTCATTTATACAATGGAATATTACTCAGCCTCAAAAAAAAATTAAATAATTCCATTTGTAGCAACATGGATAGACCTAGAGATGATCATACTAAGTGAATAAGTGAGATAGAGAAAGACAAATATCATATAGTATCACTTATATGTGATATCTTAAAAAGTGATACAAATTAACTTATTTACATAAAAAATAGACTCACAGACTTAGAAAACAAACTTTTGTTACCAGAGGAGAAAGGTGTGGGGTGAGGGATAAATTAGGAGATTGGGATTGACATATACATACCACTATGTATAAAATAGATAGCTAATAAGAACCTACTGTATAGCACAGGGAACTCTACTCAATATTCTGTAATAACCTAAATGGGAAAGGAATCTGAAAAAGGATAAATATGTGTATATGTATAAATGAGCACTTTGCTGTAGACCTGAAACTAACACAACATTGTAAATCATCTCTACTCCAATATAAAATAAAAATTAAAAGAAAATTGTCATCTAAATGTAAATTGTATAAAATAAGGAGGAAAAATATAATTTGTCATATATTTAGAAAATACTGGCTTTAGCAAACAAGTGCCTATATAAAAATTCTCAAAAGTATAGTAAAAAACTAACTCAAATGATTTTCAAATTCACATGATTTAGGATGATATTTAGTAAATTAAAGCTAATTTTAAGATTGTCAGTTAGTACAGTTGTGTCTTCAGAGTTAGCATTAAATATAATTCATTTATTCAACTTTCATTCCACCTAGATTTTCTAGTCAAATGGGCTAATTTCGTCTCTATTGTAAAGTTTGTTGGTAAAGAAGAAGCAAACACAAAATTAAGGAAATGGCAAACCGCATTAGTGTCTCATGAAATTTTCATGAGTAATCTTTCCATGATTTTTAAGAACAAATAAATTAAATAGACCTAAATGCGATAAGAGTTTTTAAGTGTACTTTTTAACAATAATTTTTATAGATATGTCTACTTAAATATTTCCTAAATCTCTTTGGTAATTTACATCCTTAGTGTTTTGCTATGTTAAATTATGTGTTAAATTATGTTCCTAGAAATTATAAAATGTGTTTACAAGTTCGCCAAGCCACAAAATGTTAATAAAGTTCACAATTGTTAACTTCTTTCTTTTCGTGAAAAAATTAAGATTTCAAAGGATTATGAATTTTAATTAATATGTGTGGTTACACTACCAGATATAATAATAGAAATTGGATGTATTTTGGGGTAAGAAAGGGTATAAGATCTGGAAATATTTTGTTAAGTATAAAGAAAGTAATTTTATCCTAAAGCTGGTTATTTCTAAATGAGAAAGAAAATGAGGGATAAACTAAAATGGACATATAAAGTTGCAAAATGTTTCTGAATAAAGAATCTTTGGAAAAGAATTTTATGTGTGGTCAGGACTGGACAAGATTGGAATTAATTAAATTAGGTAAATGATTTTTAATATTAAAGTAAACTGATGCAAAAATTTGAATTTGGTTTTCTCTCTAAGGATAAAGTTATGCATTTTTTATTGATCTGTTCTTGATAGTAAGAGATTGTGAAAGGTTTTTCTTTACCTTTAAGTAATTTACCTATTAAAAAAGCTCTTGTGTCTTTTCAAAATAATCAATTATGTTCTGTATTATCTTTATCAGGTCTTTGATTATTTAAGCAAACCTAGTTCTCATATTAAAATAACTAAATTTTTTCAGCTATATAATTTATATTTACCTATAAAGTCTTTAATTGTTATTTTGGTTAAGTGGATAACTAAGCATCGTAAATTAAACAACCAGTTGGGGCTATGGGAAACCCAAGACAGCACTTGTTTCTTCTTGGCTCTGGCAAACCACATTTTAAAATTTACATTCCTTCACCCACCATAGTGCATTTAAGATGATTCAAATTGTAACTATTGGTGGGAAGATGTCTATAAAGTTGTGAAAACAGTTTACCAACAATATCTGACCAGTCAGGTTTATAACTTAGGGGAAAAAATCTATTTTTGTCCACAAAGGCCTCAGACTTCCTTCCTCTGAACCCATTAAACACCAGCAACTGAACTTCTTTCATCTCCCACATAGTATGGGTTGTCAAAATGTTCTTGTTATTGTATGTATGTATTCTAGGTGTGTTGAAGTCTTCCCTGGCTACAAGACTGATGCTCTCACAGTGGCAATAAAACTGTTAGAAGATGTGTTTTCCACTTGAGGTATGCTTTCAACAATATTCAGTGATCAGGGCACCAACTTGACTGGTCAAATCATAGGAGCCTTAACAAAAAACTTGCAAACTTCTTGGAATTATCAGTGTCACTACCACCCTCAGTAATCAGGCAAGGTGTCAGAACTAGCAGAAAACTAGACTCAAGCAGAACAAGAAGTAGTTACAAGGGATTGAATGAATTGATGAATATGGATTTAATTTTTTATAACTCTGTCTAAAATATTACTAGTTTTTAAAATCTTTGCTTTCCAGATACAAAGATATTTTAAAGATTTATAGAAATATTATAAATTATACATTTGTAGGCAGAATTGAAACATTTATCTTTTTCTCCCTACAATATCCCTTCAGAATTCAGAAGCCCTCTATAAATATTCTTATTTTCTTGGCAATATATTTATTTTCATAGGTTCAGTAAGAATCTATTCCGTGTACAGTTATACAGTACACAATTGGAAGCGTTGGTTATATTACCAAGCCTTTGACTGGAATGTCATACTTGAGAGAGGCACATATAGACACAGACCAGAAAGGCATGATGAGACAGCTTGAAGGAACCAAGGTTGACTTAATGGAACCATTAAAACCCCTTGGAAAAACAGCCTGGTACCTTGCTTACAGGGTTCCCAGCAGCCTTACTGGTGAATAAGATAACTTCCTGGCAGGCACAGAAATTCCTGGATATTTGGGGGACCTCCAGAAGGGAGGAATGTACCCAAATCTGTGAGCATTGCAGGTGAAGACTGATGGCAGTTGTTTGGATTAGCTCCGTAGCTTCAAGAAACTATTAAAAATTCAATCTGGAAATTCCATATAAAAAGTTACACAAAAGGAGATTTATTTATTATTAAAATATTTATTAGAGTGTAATTGCTTTAAAATGTTGTGTTAGTTTCTGCTGAATAAAAAAGTGAATCAGGGGGATGAGGGGAAGATGGTGGAAGAGTAAGACGCAGAGATCACCTTCCTCCCAACAGATACACCAGAAATACATCTACCCATGGAACAACTCCTACAGAACACCTACTGAATGCTGGCAGAAGACCTCAGACCTCCCAAAAGGCAAGAAACTCCCCATGTACATTGGTAGGTCAAAAGAAAAAAGAATAGACAGAGATAAAAGGATAGGAACGGGACCTGAATCAGTGGGAGGGAGCTGTGAAGGAGGAAAGGTTTCCACACACTAGGAAGCCCCTTCGCGGGCAGAGACTGTGGGCAGCGGAGGGGGAACCCTGGAGGAGAGCACAGCAACAGGGGTGTGGAGGGCAAAATGGAGAGATTCGCGCACAGAGGATCGGTGCAGACCAGCACTCACCAGCCCGAGAGGCTTGTCTGCTCACCCGCCGGGGCAGGCGGGGCTGGGAGCTGAGGCTCGGGTGTCTATCAGAGCGCAGGGAGAGGACTGGAGGTGGTGGCGTGAACACAGCCTGCAGGGGGTTAGTGTACCACAGCTAGCCGGGAGGGAGTCCGGGGAAAAGTCTGGACCTGCCGAAGAGGCAAGAGACTTTTTCTTCCCTCTTTGTTTCCTGGTGGGCAAGGAGAGGGGATTAAGAGCGCTGCTTCAAGGAGCTCCAGAGACGCGTGCGAGCCGCGGCTAAAAGCGCGCAACCCAGAGACGGGCATGAGACGCTAAGGCTGCTGCCACCCACCAAGAAGACTGTGTGCGAGCACAGGTCACTATCCACACCCCACTTCTGGGTAGCCTGTGCAGCCCGCCACTGCCAGGGTCCCGGGATCCAGGGACAACTTCCCCAGGAGAACGCACGGTGCGCCTCAGGCTGGTGCAACGTCACGCTGGCCTTTGCCACCGCAGGTTCGCCCAGCATACCGTGCCCCTCCCTCCCCCCGGCCTGAGTGAGCCAGAGTCCCCGAGTCAGAGGCTCCTTTAACCCCGTCCTGTCTGAACGAAGAATAGATGCCTTCCAACTACCTACACACAGAGGCGGGGCCAAATCCAAAGCTGAGTCCCTGCGAGCTGTGAGAACAAAGAAGAGAAAGGGAAATCTCTCCAAGCAGCCTCAGAAACAGTGGAATAAAGCTCCACAATCAACTTTATGTACCCTGCATCTGTGGAATACATGAATAGACAACGAATCATCGCAAATTGAGGAGGTGGACGTTGAGAGCAAGATTTATGATTTTTTCCCCTTTTCCTCTTTTTGTGAGTGTGTATGCATATGCTTCTGTGTGAAATTTTGTCTGTATAGCTTTGCTTCCACCATTTGTCCTAGGGTTCTATCTGTCCAATTTTTCTTTTTTTCTTAATTATTATTTTTTATTTTAATAACTTTATTATATATTTTTTTACTTTATGTTATTTTACTTTACCTTCTATCTTTTTTCCTTCCTTCCCTCCTTCTTTCCTTCCTCCCTCCCTCCCTCCTTTCTTCCTTTTTTCCTTCTTTCTTTCTTTCTTTCTACTTCTACTACTTCTTTCTTTCTACTTTTTCTCCCTTTTAGTCTCAACCGTGTGGATGAAAGGCTCTTGGTGTTGCAACCAGGAGTCAGTACTGTGCCTCTCAGGTGGGAGAGCTAAATTCAGGACACTGGTCCACAAGTGTGGGACAAGATGGGACACTGGTCTCAGCTCCACATAATATCAAACGGCAAAAATTTCCCAGAGATCTCCATCTCAATACCAGCATCCAGCTTCATTCAATGAAGAGCAAGCTAAAGTGCTGGACACCCTATGCCAAACAACTAGAGAAACAGGAACACAACCCCACCCATTAGCAGAGAGGCTGAGTAAAATCATAATAAGTCCACAGACACCCCAAAACACACCACCAGACGTGGACCTGCCCACCAGAAAGACAAGATCCAGCCCCATCCACCAGAACACAGGCACTATTCCCCTCAACCAGGAAGCTTAAACAACCCACCGAACCAACCTTAGCCACTGGGGACACACATGAAAAACAACGGAAACTACGAACCTGCAGCCTGCAAAAATGACACCCCAAACAGAGTGAGATAAGCAAAATGAGAAAACAGAAAAACACACAGCAGTTGAAGGAGCAAGATAAAAACCCACCAGACCTAACAAATGAAGAGGAAATAGGCAGTCTACCTAAAAAATAGTTCAAAATAATGATAGTAAAGATGATCCAACATCTTGGAAATAGAATAGACAAAATGCAAGAAACATTTAACAAGGACCTAAAAGAAATAAAGATGAAACAAACAACAATGAACAACACAAAAAATGAAACTAAAAATACTCTAGATGGAATCAATAGCAGAATAGCTGAGGCAGAAGAATGGATAAGTGATCTGGAAGATAAAATAGTGGAAATAACTACTGCAGAGCAGAATAAAGAAAAAAGAATGAAAAGAACTGAGTACAGCCTCAGAGACCTCTGGGAAAACATTAAACACACCAACATTCGAATTATAGTGGTCCAGAAGAAGAGGAGAAAAAGAAAGGGACTGAGAAAATATTTGAAGAGATTATAGTTGAGAACTTCCCTAATATGGGAAAGGAAATAGTTAATCAAGTCCAGGAAGCACAGAGAGTCCCATACAGGATAAATCCAAGGGGAAATATGCCAAGACACATTTAATCAAACTGTCAAAAATTAAATACAAAGAAAACATATTACAAGCAACAAGGGAAAAACAACAAATAACACACAAGGGAATCCCCATAAGGTTAAAAGCTGATATTTCAGCAGAAACTCTGCAAGCCAGAAGGAACTGGCAGGACATATTTAAAGTGATGAAGGAGAAAAACCTGCAAACAAGATTACTCTAACCAACAATGATCTCATTCAGATTTGATGGAGAAATTAAAACCTTTACAGACAAGCAAAAGCTGAGAGTTCATCACCACCAAACCACCTTTACAACAAATGCTAAAGGAACTTCTCTAGGCAAGAAACACAAGAGAAGGAAAAGACCTAAAATAACGAACCCAAAACAATTAAGAAAATGGGAATAGGAACATACATATTGATATTTACCTTAAATGTAAATGGACTAAATGCTCCCACCAAAAGACACAGATTGGCTGAATGGATACAAGAACAAGACCCATACATATGCTGTCTACAAGAGACCCACTTCAGACCTAGAGACACATACAGACTGAAAGTAAGGAGATGGAAAAAGATATTCCATGCAAATGGAAACCAAAAGAAAGATGGAGGAGCAATTCTCATATCAGACAAAATAGACTTTAAAATAAAGATTATTACAAGAGACAAAGAAGGACAGTACATAATGATCAAGGGATCAATCCAAGAACAAGATATAACGATTGTAAGTATTTATGCGCCCAACATAGGAGCACCTCAGTACATAAGGCAAACACTAACAGCCATAAAAGGGGAAATCAACAGTAACACATTCATAGTAGGGGACTTTAACACCCCACTTTCACCAATGGACAGGTCATCCAAAATGAAAATAAATAGGGAAACACAAGCTTTAAATGATACAAAAACAAGATGGACTTAATTGATATGTATAGGACATTCCATCCAAAAACAACAGAATACACATTTTTCTGAAGTGCTCGTGGAACATTCTCCAGGATAGATCATATCTTGGGTTACAAATCAAGCCTTGGTAAATTTAAGAAAATAGAAATGGTATCAAGTATCTTTTCCGACCACAACACTATGAGACTAGATATCAATTACAGGAAAAAATCTTAAAAAATACAAACACATGGAGGCTAAACAATACACTACTTAATAACGAAGTGATCACTGAAGAAATCAAAGAGGAAATCAAAAAATACCTAGAAACAAATGACAATGGAGACATGATGACCCAAAACCTATGGGATGCAGCAAAAGCAGTACTAAGAGGGAAGTTTATAGCAATACAATCCTACCTTAAGAAACAGGAAATATCTCGAATAAACTACTTAACCTTGAACCTAAAGCAATTAGAGAAAGAAGAACAAAAAAACCCCAAAGCTGGCAGAAGGAAAGTAATCATAAATATCAGATCATAAATAAATGAAAAAGAAATGAAGGAAATGATAGCAAAGATCAATAAAACTAAAAGCTGGTTCTTTGAGAAGATAAACAAAATTGATAAACCTTTAGCCAGACTCATCAAGAAAAAAAGGGAGAAGACTCAAATCAATAGAATTAGAAATGAAAAAGCAGAAGTAACAACTGATACTGCAGAAATACAAAGGATCATGAGAGATTACTACAAGCAACTCTATGTCAATAAAATGGACAACCTGGAAGAAATGGACAAATGCTTAGAATTGCACAACGTGCCAAGCCTGAATCAGGAAAAACTAGAAAATATGAACAGACCAAACACAAGCACTGAAATTGAAACTGAGATTAAAAATCTTCCAACAAACAAAATTCCAGGACCATATGGCTTCACAGGTGAATTCTATCAAACATTTAGAGACGAGCTAATGTTTATCCTTCTCAAACTCTTCCAAAATATAGCAGAAGGAGGAACACTCCCAAACTCATTCTACGAGGCCACCATCACCTTGATACCAAAACCAGACAAAGATGTCAAAAAAAAAAGAAAACTACAGGCCAATATCACTGATGAACATAGATGCAAAAATCCTCAACAAAATACTAGCAAACAGAATTCAACATCACATTAAAAGGATCATACACCATGATAAATTGGGGTTTATTCCAGGAATGCAAGGATTCTTCAATATACACAAATCAATCAACATGATACACCATATTAAAAAACTGAAGGAGAAAAACCATATGATAGTCTCAAAAGATGCACAGAAAGCCTTCGACACAATTCAACACCCATTTAAAATAAAAACCCTGCAGAAAGTAGGCATAGAGGGAACTTTCCTCAACATAATAAAGGTCATATATGACCAACACACAGCCAACGTCATCATCAACGGTGAAAAATTGAAAGCAATTCCGCTAAGATCAGGAAGAAGACAAGGTTGCCCACTCTCACCACTCTTGTTCAACATAGTTTTGGAAGTTTTCACCACAGCAATCAGAGAAGAAAAGGAAATAAAAGGAATCCAAATCAGAAAAGAAGAAGTAAAGCTGTCAGTGTTTGCAGATGACATGATACTATACATAGATAATCCTAAAGATGCTTCCAGAAAACTACTAGAGCTAATCAATAAATTTGGTAAAATAGCAGGATACAAAATTAATGCACAGAAATCTCTGGCATTCCTATACACTAATGATGAAAAATCTGAAAGTGAAGTCGAGAAAACACTCCCATTTACCATTGCAACAAAAAGAATAAAATATCTAGGAATAAACATACCTAAGGAGACAAAAAACCTGTATGCAGAAAATTATGACACTGATGAAAGAAATTAAAGATGACACAAATAGATGGAGAGATATACCATGTTCTTGGATTGGAAGAATCAACATTGTGAAAATGACTCTACTACCCAAAGCAATATACAGATTCAATGCAATCCCTATCAAAGTACCACTGGCATTTTTCACAGAACTAGAACAAAAAATTTCACAATTTGTATGGAAAAACAAAAGACCCCAAATAGCCAAAACAATCTTGAGAATGGAAAATGGAGCTGGAAGAATCAGGCTCCCTGACTTCAGACTATACTACAAAGCTACAGTAGTCAAGACAGTATGGTACTGGCACAAAAACAGAAAGATAGATCAATGGAACAGGATAGAAAGCCCAGAGATAAACCCACGCACATATGGTCACCTTATATTTGATAAAGGAGGCAGGAATGTACAGTGGAGAAAGGACAGCCTCTTCAATAAGTGGTGCTGGGAAAACTGGACAGGTACATGTAAAAGTATGAGATTAGATCACTCCCTAACACCATATACAAAAATGAATTCAAAGTGGATTAAAGACCTAAATGTAAAGCCAGAAACTATCAAACTCTTAGAGGAAAACATAGGCAGAACACCCTATGACATAAATCTCAGCAAGATCCTTTTTGACCCACCTCCTAGAGAAATGGAAATAAAAACAAAACTAAACAAATGGGACCTAATGAAACTTCAAAGCTTTTGCACAACAAAGGAGACAATAAACAAGACCAAAAGACAACCCTCAGAATGGGAGAAAATATT
>NW_020837983.1:683534-767942 GCF_003676395.1 Aethalodelphis obliquidens
CACCAGTCAGAATGGCCATCATCAAAAAATCTAGAAACAATAAATGCTGGAGAGGGTGTGGAGAAAAGCAATACTCTTGCACTGCTGGTGGGAATGTGAATTGGTACAGCCACTATGGAGAACAGTATGGAGGTTCCTTATAAAACTACAAATAGAACTACCATATGACCCAGCAATCCCACTACTAGGCATATACCCTGAGAAAACCATAATTCAAAAAGAGTCATGTACCAAAATGTTAATTGCAGCTCTATTTACAATAGCCCGGAGATGGAAACAACCTAATTGTCCATCATCGGATGAAGGGATAAAGTGGATGTGGCACATATATACAATGTAATATTACTCGGCCATAAAAAGAAATGAAATTGAGCTATTTGTAATGAGGTGGATAGACGTAGAGTCTGTCATTCCGAGTTAAGTAAGTCAGAAAGAGAAAGACAAATACTGTATGTTAACACATATATATGGAATTTAAGGAAAAAAATGTCATGAAGAACCTAGGGGTAAGACAGGAATAAAGACACAGACCTACTAGGGAATGGACTTGAGGATATGAGGAAGGGGAAGGATAAGCTGTGACAAAGAGAGAGAGAGGCATGGACATATATACACTACCAATCATAAAATAGGTAGCTTGTGGGAAGCAGCCACATAGCACAGGGAGATCAGCTCGGTGCTTTGTGACCTCCTAGAGGGGTGGGATTGGGAGAGTGGGAGGGAGGGAGACGCAAGAGGGAAGAAGTATGGGAACATATGTATATGTATAACTGATTCACTTTTTTATAAAGCAGAAGCACACCATTTTAAAGCAATTATACTCCAATAAAGATGTTAAAAAAAAGTGAATCAGTTATATGTATACATATATCCCCATATCCCCTCCCTCTTTCACTTCCCTCCCACCCTCCTTATTCCACCTCTCTAGGTGGTCACCAAACACAGAACTGATCTCCCTGAGCTATGCAGCTGCTTCCCAATAGCTATGTATTTTACATTTAGTAGTGTATATATGTCAATGCTATCCTCTCACATCGTCCCAGCTTACCCTACCCCTCCCCATATCCTCAAGTCCATTCTCTACGTCTGTGTCTTTATTCCTGTCCTGGGTTCGTCAGAAACTTTTCTTTTTTTTTTAGATTCCATCTATATGTGTTATCATATGGTATTTGTTTTTCACTTTCTGACTTACTTCACTCTGTATGACAGACTCTAGGTCCATCCACCTCACTACAAATAATTCAATTTCGTTTCCTTTTATGGCTGAGTAATATTCCATTGTATATATGTACCACATCTTCTTTATCCATTCATCTGTCAATGGACACTTAGGTTGCTTCCATGTCCTGGCTATTGTAAATAGTGCTTCAATGAACATTGTGGTACATGTCTCTTTTCAAATTATGGTATTCTCAGGGTATATGTCCAGTAGTGTGATTGCTGGGTCATATGGTAGTTCTATTTTTAGTTTTTTAAGGAACGTCCATACTGTTTTCCATCGTAGCTGTATCAACTTACATTCCCACCAACAGTGCAAGAGGGTTCCCTTTTCTCCACATCCTCTCCATCATTTATTTTTTATACATTTTTTCATGATGGCCATTCTGACCAGTGTGAGGTGATACCTCATTGTAGTTTTGATTTGCATTTCTCTAATGATTAGTGATGTTGAGCATCCTTTCCTGTATTTGTTGGCAGTCTGTATATCTTCTTTGTAGAAATGTCTATTTATGTCTTCTGTTCATTTTTGGATTGGGTCCTTTGTTTTTTTGATATTGAGCTGCATGTGCTGCTTGTATACTTTGGAGATTTATCCTTTGTCCATTGATTCATTTGCAAATATTTTCTCCATTCTACAAATTTATTTATTTATTTATTTTTGGCTGTGTTTGGTCTTCGTTTCTGTGTGAGGGGTTTCTCCAGTTGCGGAGAGCGGGGGCCATTCTTCATCGCCATGTGCAGGCCTCTCACTGTCGCGGCCTCTCTTGTTGCGGACCACAGGCTCCAGACACACAGGCTCAGTAGTTGTGGCTCACAGGCCTAGTTGCTCCACAGCATGTGGGATCTTCCCAGACCAGGGCTCGAACCCATGTCCCCTGCATTAACAGGCGGATTCTTAACCACTGCGCCACCAGGGAAGCCCCTCCATTCTAAGGGCTGTCTTTCACTCTTGTTTATGGCTTCCTTTGCTGTACAAAAGTTTTTGTTTCATTAGGTCCCATTTGTTTATTTTTGTTTTTATATCTATTTCTCTAGGAGGTGGGTCAAGAAGGGTCTTGCTGTGATTTATGTCATAGAGTGTTCTGCCTATGTTTTCCTCAAAGAGTTTTGTAGTGTCTGGCCTTACATTTAAGTCTTTATTCCATTTTGAATTTATTTTTGTGTGTGGTGTTAGGAAGTGTTCTAATTTCATTCTTTCACATGCAGCTGTCCAGTTTTCCCAGCACCACTTATTGAAGAAGCTGTCTTTCTCCATTGTATAATCTTGCCTCTATTATCAAAGATAAGGTGACCATATATGCGTGGGTTTATCTCTGGGCTTTCTATCCTGTTCCATCGATCTAGCTTTCTGTTTTTGTGCCAGTACCATACTGTCTTGATTACTGTAGCTTTGTAGTATAGTCTGAAGTCAGGGAGCCTGATTCCTCCAGCTCCTTTTTTTTTTTTTTTTCTCAGAATTGCTTTATCTATTTGGGGTATTTTGTGTTTCCATATTAATTGTGAGTTTTTTTCTTCTAGGTCTGTGAAAAATGCCGTTGGCAGCCTGATAGGGATTGCATTGAGTCTGTAGTTTGTTTTGGGTAGTATAGTCATTTTCACAGTGTTGATTCTTTCAGTGCAAGAACATGGTATATCTCTCTATCTGTTTGTATCATCTTTAATTTCTTTCAGTAGTGTCTTATAGTTTTCTGCATACAGGTGTTTTGTCTCCTTCAGTAGGTTTATTTCTAGGTATTATATTCTGTTTTTGCAATGGTAAATGGGAGTGTTTCCTTAATTTCTCTTTCAGATTTTTCTGTTGTTAGTATATAGAAATGCAAGAGATTTCTGTGCATTAATTTTGTATCTTACTACTCTACCACATTCATTGATTAGCTCTAGTAGTTTTCTGGTAGCATCTTTAGGATGCTCTATGTACAGTATCAGGTCATCTGTAAACAGTGACAGTTTTACTTCTTTTCTGATTTGGATTCCTTTTATTTCTCTTTCTTTTCTGATTGCCCTTGTTAAAACTTCCAAAACTATGTTGAATAATAGTGATTAGAGTGGGCAACTTTGTCTTTTCCCTGATCTTAGAGGAAATATTTTCATGTTTTCACCATTGAGAATGATGTTGGCTGTGGGTTTTGTCATATATGGCCTTTATTATGTTGCAGCAAATTCCATCTATGACCATTTTCTGGAGAGTTTTTACCATAAATGGGTGTTGAATTTTATTGAAAGCTTTTTTGCATCTATTGAGATGATCATATGGTTTTTATCTTTCAGTTTGTTAATATGGTGTTTCACATTGATTAATTTGCATAGGCTGAAGAATGCTTGCATTCCTGGGATAAACCCCACTTGATCATGGTGAATGAACCTTTTAATGTGCTGTTGCATTCTGTTTGCTAGTATTTTGTTGAGGATTTTTGTAGCTATGTTCATCAGTGATATTAGCCTGTAGTTTTCTTTTGGGGACATCTTTTTCTGGTTTTGGTATCAGGGTGACGGTGGCCTTGTAAAATGAATTTGGGAGTGTTCCTCCCTCTGCTCTATTTTGAAAGAGTTTGAGAAGGATAGGTGTTAGTTCTATTCTAAATGTTCACACAATTCACCTCTGTATTTTGATAGGGATTGTATCAAATCTATCGATTGCTTTGGGTAGTATGGTGATTTTAGTGATATTAACTTTTCATCCCAAGAGCCCAGGATATCTTTCTATTTCTTTTTGAATCATCTTCAATTTCCTTCATCAGTGTTTTATAGTTTTCAGTGTATAGGCCTTTCACCTCCTTGGTTAAGTTACATAGGTATTGTATTATTTTCCAGACTGTTTGTTTGTTTGTTTTTAATTTATTTATTTTTGGCTGCATTGGGTCTTCATTGCTGCATGTGGGCTTTCTCTAGTTGTGGTAAGCAGGGGCTACTCTTCGTTGTGGTGTGTGGGCTCTCATTGCTGGGGCTTGTTGTGGAGCACGGCCTCTAGGTGCGTGGGCTTCAGTAGTTGTGGCATATGGGCTCAGTAGTTGTGGCTCATAGGATCTAGAGCACAGGCTCAGTAGTTATGGCACATGGGCTTAGTTGCTCCATGGCATGTGGGAACTTCCTGGACCAGGGCTTGAACCCGTGTTCCCTGCATTGGCAGGCAGATTCTTAACCACTGCACCACCAGGGAAGCCCTTCCACGCAGTTTTAAAAGCCATTTTCTTTTTTACTTTCTCTCTTTCTGATATTTCATTTTTAGTGTATAGAAACACAACAGATTTCTGTATACTAATCTTGTATCATGCAGTCTTGCTGAATTCATTTATTAGTTCTAATAGTTTTATGTGGAGACTATAGGGTTCTCTATATAGAGTATCAGATCATCTGAAAATAGTGGCAGTTTTACCTCTTCCTATCCAATTTAGATATCTTTTGATTATTTTTTTCTTTTTTGATTGCTGTGGGTAGGACTTCCAATATTATGTTGAATAGAAGTGGTGATAGTTGTTGGCTGTGGGTTTGTTGTAAATGTCTTTTATTATGTTGAGATATGTTCCTTCTATACCCATTTTGGTAAGAGTTTTATCACGAATAAATGTTGAATTTTGTCAAATGCTTTTTCTGCACCTATTGAGTGGATCATTTGGTTTTTGTCCTTCCTTTTGTTAATGTGGTGTATCACATTGATTGATTTGCAAATGTTGAACCATCCTTGCAACTCTGGAATGAATACAACTTGATCATGCATCCTTTTTATGTATTGTTGGATTCAGTTTGCTAATACTTTGTTAAGAATTCTTACATCTATATTCATCGAAGATACTGGTGTGTAATTTTCTTTTTTTTGTAGAGCTTTTGTCTGGTTTTGATATCAGGGTGATGTTGGCCTCATAGATTGAATTTGGGAGTGTTCCCTCATCTTCAATTTCTTTGAATAGTTTGAGAAGTATAGGTATAAGTTCTTTTTTGTATGTTTGGTAGAATTCCCCATTGAAGTTGTCCAGCCCTGGAATTTTCTTTGCTGAGAGTTTATTACAGATTCTATTTCATTGTTCAAATTATCTGTTTCTTCTTGACTCAGTCTTGGAAGGCTGTGTGTTTCTAGAAACTTGTTCATTTCTTCTATGTTGTCCAAATTGTTGCCCTGTAACTGTTCATAGTAATCTCTTATGATTTTTTGTATTTCTGCAGTATCAGTTTTGTTATTTCTCCTCTTTCATTTATTATTTTGATTATTTGGGTCCTTTTGCTTTTCTTCTTGGTGAGCTTGGCTAGAGGTTTATAGATTTTGTTTATTTTTTCAAAAACCAGCTCTTGGTTTTATTGATATTTTCTATTATTTTTTTATTTCTATTTTTAAAAATTTCTCTCTGATCTTTATTATTTCCTTCCTTCTGCTGACTTTGGGTTTTGTTTTTCTTTTTCTAGTTATTTTAGGTGGTGGATTAGGTTATTCATTTGAGATTTTTCTTATTTTTTGAGGAAGGCCTGTATTTCTATTAACTTCCCTCTTAAAACTGCATGGTTTTATTTTTATTTCAATTTGTCTTGGGGTATTTTCTGATTTCTTCTTTGATTTCATTATTGACCTGTTTTATATATTTATTTATTTATTTGTAGCCTGTTTTTTAGTCTCCATGTTTTACTTCTTTTCCCATTTTCCTTTCTGTGTTGATTTCTAGTTTCATACCCTTGTGGTCAGAAAAGATGCTTGAAATAATTTCTATGCTCTTAAATTTGTTGGGGCTTGTTTTGTGACCTAGTATGAGGTCTATCCTAGAGAATCTTCCATATGCACTTGAAAAAAAATGTGTATTCTGATTCTTTTGGTGTAGTGTCCTGTAGATATAAATTAAGTCCAACTGGTCTATGGTGTCAATTAGGACCTTTGTTGCCTTATTGATTTTCTGCCTGGATGATCTGTCCATTGATGTTAATGGAGAATTAAAGTCTCCTGCTATCACTGTATTCTTGTCAATTTCTCCTTTTATGTCTGTTAGCATTTGTTTTATACATTTAGATTCTCCTATATAAGGTACATATATGTTAACAATTGTAATATCCTCTTTTTTTTTTTTTGATGTGGACCATTTTAGAAATTTTTATTGAATTTGTTTCAATATTGCTTCTCTTTTATGTCTTGGTTTTTTGGCTGTGAGGCATGTGGGATCTTAGCTCCCTGACCAGGGATTGAACCAGCACCCCCTGAATTGGAAGGCAAAGTATTAACCACTGGACCTCCAGGGAAGTCCCCCGTCCCCTTTCTTTTTTACTATCCTCTTTTTGTATTGATCCCTTTATCATTATATAGTGTCCTTCTTTGTCTTTCTTTATAGCCCTTGTTTATAAGTCTATTTTGTTTGAGTATTGCTACCTCCACTATTATTGTTTTGATTTTCATGAAACATCTTTTTCCTTCCTATCACTTTCAGTCTGTGTGTGTCTTTCATCCTGAAGTGAGGCTCTGATTGGAAGCATATTGTAGGTTCTTGTTTTTTTATCCAATTTGCCAGTCTGTGTCTTTTGATTGGAGCAGTTAGTCCATTGACATTTAAAGTAATTATTGATATGTATGTACTCATTGCCATTTTAAACCTTGTTTTCCAGTTGTCTTTCTAGTTCTTCTTTGTTCATTTCTTCTTCTTTTTGTTTTTCCTTTTGTGGTTTGATGGTTTTCTTTTGTAGTATGCTTGAGTTAATTTGCTTTTGGTTTTTGTGTACCTACTATAGGTTTTTGATTTGTGGTTACCATGGAGTTCAAGTATTTTAATCCATAACAATAGCTACATGCTTTAAACTGATAGTCCTACAAGTTCAAAAACGTTCTTAAAAATCTACATTTTTATATTCCCTTCCACCACATTTTGTAATTTTGATGTCATATTTTACATCTTCATTCTTATTCCTTTACTGCTTATTGCAGTTATGGTTGCTTTTACATTTTTTGTTTGTTTTTTTAATCCACATACTTGCTTGTTTAAATGATCTTCAATACTTACTATATATTTGCCTTTCCTATTGGGATTTTCCCTTTCCTATAGATTCTTGCTTCTTTTACAGAAGATCCCTCAACATTTCTTCTAGGGTAGGTTTAGTACTGGTGAATTCTTTTAGTTTTTGTTTATCTGAGAAATCCTTTATCTACCTTATTCTAAATGATAATTTTTCTGGGTTGAGTATCCTAGGTTGCAGGTTTTTCCCTCTCAGGACTTTGAATATATCATGCCACTCCCTTCTGGCCTGCAAAGTTTTTTCATTTGTCTTTCTGTCTGCTGTTCTGATTGGGTGATTTCTATTATTCTATATTCCATATCACTTACTTGTTCTTCTGGGTCACTAGCCTGCTATTCATTGTTTCTAGATTTACTTTTACCTTGGAACTCGAATTGTCAAATTTTAATTGGGTCATCTTTATAGTTTCTGGTCCTTGTTACAGTTATCTGCATTTCTATGCCCATTCTTTCAGCATTTTTATTACCTCCTTTTTGAACTCGAGGTCTAGTAGACTGAGGTTTGTTCTTTCAGAAGATTTCTCTTGTACTTTTATTTGGGAGTAGTGCCTCTGCCTTATCATTTTACTTAACTTTCTCTGTGTCTATGAATTTAGGAGAAACAGTTATCTATTGTGGTCTTGAAGTGGTGATTTTATGTAGGAGTGTTCCTGTGTAAACTGCGCATCAAATATTTTTGGTGGGAGGGCTGGTTTTGGTATGGATGCCAGCCACATCTTTCCTCAGAGTGTGTTGGTCGTTATACCCTTGAAAGGGAGTGTGACTTTTTTGGGGGGTCCAGAGTCTGTGCTGGATGTGTGGTGGGGCCTTCTCTTCACTCTCTGGCTGTCATCACACTGTTGATGTGGGTCTGATCCCCAGTTGATGGAATAGTGGCCCTTAGGGCCAGGTTCTATCAGGCTCCATCTCCCTTAAGTGCATGCCTTGTCCCAAAGAATGTGATTGCTGAAACAAGTGAGGCATGTCCAGGCATAGTGAACCTATGCACTGCCTGTGTATGTGTCTGTGGTTCTGCACAGAAGCATTCCAAGGTTGTGTCCCTTTCTCCATTGTGTCCATCCCAGATCTAATGCAAGGTTGTGGTGTGTAGCAGGCTGGGCCTGGGGATCAGGGCATTGTGGCTGCAGAAATCTAGGTGGCTGTTCTTCTGCCTGGGACCTGGGCTGCCTCTATGGCAGAACTCTCCCAGGACCTGTCCACCCCAGATCTGGTGCTAAGCTGTGGTGTGGAGTGGGTAGAGCTGGGCTGCTTCCTCCAGGAAATGTATCACCACATACTCCTGCCCAGGGCCTGACCACATGAGATTTAGCACCTAGGCCCTGAGCATTCATGTGGCACCACCTGGTGTACACACTGACAATGTCTGCCACAGTTGAACCTGTCACCACTGTGCACTTGCTGACAATGAACTCTGTGGCTACAGCTGCTGCCTCTGTGCACACACTAATAATGGGCTCTGCGGCTTCACCTGGATCACACCCCAGAAACTCCAGTCTGTCTCTGCATAGCTAGATCCTTTCCCAGGGACTGTCTACCCTGAGATTTAACACTTAGCTGCTGGCGTTCTTGTGGCACTGCCTGGTGTGCATGCTGAATATGTCTGCCCGGTTTTACCCACCACCCCTGTGCACGCACTGACAGTGGTCTCTGTAGTTTTGCAAAAATAACACCTCAGGCTCCCCCACCTGTGTCTCTGCACAGCTAGACCAAATCTTTGTCCTGTTCTCATGTCAGGCTGTGGTGGGGAGTAAGCAGGGCTGGGGCATTAACCCCTTTGGATTGGGAAGTGCAGTGAGGCAGTAGCTGCCAGTGCAAGTCCTTCTTTGCACTGATTGTTAGCAAGCCAGCACACGCACACTCCTCATGAGTAGAGTCTAGGCTAATCAGTATCAGAAGATTTCTCAGCAGGAAGGGGGCTCCACAGGTTGAGTGTTCATCTGTGGGCCTTCTCTTCCTTACAGATCCCTCCCAGGGGTGCTGGTCCTGATGTGATGGCTTTTTTCCCCCATCCTACCCAGTTATGTGGAGATCCTTCTTGCAGCTTTTGTTGTATAGATCTGCCAGTTTCCAGTTAGTTTTCTTTGAGAATTGTCCCACATGTAGATGTATTTTTGATGTTTTTGTGGGAGGAAGTAAATTCCACATCCTCTTACTCTGTCATCTTCCCCATCCCCCTCCAAAAAGGAACCATTTTGATAAATGTCATAGAACTGTTCTTAACAAGGCCTGTCCTCAGGGGAAACTAGTTAACCAAAGCCTAATTTGCTGGGGTATTATCAGAGCCTACCTGACCTGAGGGAAGGGAAATACTAATCCCAGTCAACTCTAGCCATTCTCTCCCACTTAAGGGAGAGCCTAGAGACACAGGCCCACTAAAAGACTGAGACCTATTCATAGGACTATAAATTGCTTCCCTGCTCCTGAAACCTCACCACACATGACTAAAGGCCTATTTACAGTAGTTGTTTTTTTTTTTTTTAACACAGTACCTCATGCTTGGCTATCAAGAAAAAATTACAAGGTATACCAAAAGGCATAAAACATAATTTCAAGGGTCAGAGCAAGCATCAAAACCAAACATGACAGGGATGTTGAAATTATCAGACCAGGAATTTAAAACAACTATAATTAACATACTAAGGGCTTCAGTGGATAAAGTAGATGGCATGCAAGAACAGATGGGCAGTGTAAACAGTGAGATGAAAATCCTAAGAAATAACAAAATAGAAATGTTAGAGTTTGTTGACAATAAAGATTAAACTGAGGTAAGCTCGAAAAGGTGAGTTTGTGCAGGAATAGTTAGAGGAATTGCAAGTCAGGGCAAGCAAAGTGTAGCAAGCTACAGGTGAGCCCATTGAGGGCTTGGAGTAGGCTGTATTTATGCAAAGGGAATGTAAAGAAGAGAAAGTTCAGTTAGAGTCCGTTAAAATAAAGAATATATACTAGCCATGAAAACTTACTGAGCTAACAAAATCAGTCCAGTCACACAAACCAAGCTCAATTCAGCCCACTTTGTGAGATCAACACAACCTGGGTTATCACCTATTCATGTCTCCAGCAAAACTTTCCAAAATTGGTATAAGACAACTTTGATCAATCCCTATCATCTGAGAAAATTCTGACACTATCAGTTTTCTGTAAAGCAGGCATTTATGGGAAACCTTTCTCTTAGTCCTTAAGTTTTGTCTTCCTGAGGGCACATGTGTGAGATTCTCCATTTTATATCCTCTGGTTGTATTTTAGATTGAAATTCTTTCACAAGATCAGAAACACTGTAACAGAATTGAAGAATGCCTTTGATGAGCTTATTAGTAGACAGGACATGGCTGAGGGAAGAATCTCAGAGCTTGAAGATATGTTAATAGAAATCTCCAAAAATAAAAAAAAAAGAGAAAAACAAAAAACCACAGCTATCCAAGTACAGTGGGACAAATGCAAAAAGTGTAGTTTACATATAATAATAATATCAGAAGGAGAGAAAAAGGACCAGAAGAAACATTTGAAATGTTAATGACTGAGAATTTCCCCCCAACTAATGTCAGACACTCTGGTATGTGTTTGTTTGTTTTGTTTTTCCAACAAAACCAAGCAATTAACTCAATTCTGATGCTATCTACCTGGAGATAACATCAAACCTCACAGGTTAAGAGCTCAGTCTCACATGATTTCTCCCACTCACTTCAGAGGTCAATTACAATTCCAGGTTGTTACCTGTACTTCTGACCTACAGGCTATAAATCAGAGGTTTCTCCAACTTCCTCCTCAGGTTCAATTAATTTTCTAGAGCAGCTCACAGAATTCAGAAAAAGTTTACTTACTAGGTTACCAGTTTTTTAAAAAAAGATATAACTCAGGAACAGCCAGTTGGAAGAGATGCATATCCAGTCAACTGGTTATAATAGATATGTATAGATTACTTCATCCAACAACAGCTGATTACAATTCTTCTAAAGCTCACAGGGACCATTTCAACAAAATAGACTACATTTGGGGCCAAAAAACACACCTTAAAAATTTATAAAAATAGAAATCACATATTGTCTTCTCTCAGACCAAAATGGAATTAAATTTGAAATCAGTAACAGAGAGATAACTGAAAAAATCCAAAAACACAGAGATTAAACAACATACTTCTAAAGGACATATGGGTCAGAGAAGAAATCTCAAGAGAAATTTTAAAACATTGAGTTAGCCAAAAAGTTCATTATGTTTTAAGTAAAAGTAAAAGACACATTTTTTTAAACATCTTTATTGGAGTATAATTGCTTTACAATGGTGTGTTAGTTTCTGCTTCACAACAAAATGAATCAGTTATATATATACATATGTTCCCATATCTCTTCCCGCTTGTGTCTCCCTCCCTCCCACCCTCCCTATCCCACCCCTCCAGGTGGTCACAAAGCACCGAGCTGATCTCCCTGTGCTATGCGGCTGCTTCCCACTAGCTATCTACCTTACGTTTGGTAGTGTATATATGTCCATGGCTCTCTCTCGCTTTGTCACAGTTTACCCTTCCCCCTCCCCATATCCTCAAGTCCATTCTCTAGTAAATGTGTGTAAAAGACACATTTTTCATTTTCACCAATAATTTTATTGAACAACATATTCATTAATCAAATGAACTTTCTGGCCAACCCAATATTTTGAACTAGAAGAAAATGAAAAAAAACAAGATATCAAAATTGTTACAATGCAGCAAAAGTAGTGCTTAGAGAAAATTTTTATACATAAATGTATATATTAGAAAAGAAGAAAGATCTAAAATCAGTAACCTAAGTTTCCACCTTAGGAAACTAGAAAAAGAACAGCAAAATAAATCCAAAGTAAGCAGAAATAACAATTAGAGCAGAAATCAATGAAGTTGAAAACAGGAAATCAATAAAGAAGATTAACAAAACCAAAAGCTGGTTCTTTGAAAAAGATCAATCAAATTGATAAGCTTCTAGCCAGCTAACTGATAAAAAAGAAAGAGGACACAAATTACTAACATCAGAAGTGAGAGAGGGAACATCACTACAGATCTCATAGACATTACAAGGATAATAGAGGAATGCTATGAACAACTCTATGCCCCCAAATTTGATAAGCTGAATGAAATGAACCAGTTCCTTGAAAGACAATCTGCCAAGACTCACACAAGAAGAAACAGACAATCTGAATGGGCATTTATCTATTACAGAAATTGAATCAATAATGAACAACCTTCCAAAACAGAAAGCACCAGACCGAGACAAGTTCACTGGTAAAATCTACCAAACCTATAAGGAAGAAAGTATACCAATTATTACATCTACGTCTCTTTCAGAAGACAGAAGCAGAGGGAATTCTTCCTAACTCATTCCATAAGGCCACCAGCACCCAGAAAAAACCCCATGCATATATGGTCAACAAATATTTGACATGGGAACTAAGAATACCCAATGGGGAAAGGTGGTCTCTTCAACAAATGGTGTTGGGAAAACTGAATACCAAAAGCAAAAGAATGAAATTGAACTTCTATCTTATACCACTCACAAAAATTAACTTGAAATGGATTAAGGACTTGAACATAAGACCTGAAACTGTAAAAACCCTAGAAGAAAACAGAGAGCATAAGCTCCTTGATATTGGTCTTGGTAGCAATTTCTTGCATATGACACCAAAAGCACAAGACAAGGATGAACCAATTGCCCCTAAGTTGTTGAACACTATGTGTAGGTTGTGACAAAAATTCATATGGCAAAAAATTACTCATTTTTTGAAATAAACCTGCTTTAGAATTCAAAATGTCATCAGGAAAGGGCAGTCAAACTAAACAAAAAATTCTCAGTTTCTTTCCTAAAAATGTAACTATTTGGAATCCAACTCTGATTTTACAACTTCAAATTACCTCTATGCTTTAAAACCATTCTCCCGGAGAAAGGGAGGTTTAATGTATGTTGATATCCCACGTGCTTCTGAGTGTTCAAAAATCTACAAACATTTTGGACACCAATAGCAGCATATGATGAATTTATAGATGCAAAGGCTTGATTGATAAATAAGCTGGTCTACAAAACAAACCTGCTTTGGAGAACTAGAAACAAAGTCCTACAAGTCAAAAAGCTTGTTGTTGTTAGTAAGTAAAGAAAGGCTTTAGTTGAGAGGATATTTAGCTTGATGTCATCACATTGGAATGACACCAAGAATCAAGAATTGTGAACTTGATAAGAGCAAGTCAAAATGATGTCATCTTTGCCTTAGTTTTATAACTACATAAAAGAAAAGGATGTTCTAAAGGTCGCAGTCTGTTCATATAAGCATAATTGGAAAAGAAGAGTGAAAGAGTAAAAATATCCTACTGTGTAACGGGAAAAAAAGAAACATCACCGTTATTTTATTAAATATAGAATATTATCCAAGTCCTAGTGCATTTACATTCTCCTTTTGCAGTCTTACACATATGTATTTTAAGAATCTTAAGAACATGCAATGTAACAGAAAATTCAATATCCAATAAACAGTTGAAAATATAGCTCATAAATTCTGTATCAGAGGGCAGAAACACTATAAACATATTGATATACCTTTTTCTATTAGTAATACAATACTATTTTGGTTTTGTTCAAACAACAGCATTTATGTAACTGGAAAGTAAATAATACAGAAAAAATACATCATTTCAAATAAACACCGATTTTTCATATTTTATGTTAAAAGTAGTAATTTTGTGAGTAATTACTATCTATTGCATGATGGCTCTTGTCATGTGTGGCTGTGTCCTGTGTTACCTTTGTAAGCCTGCCAGTCCTGAGCCCTCCCCAGGACCCTGAAGGCGGAGGCTTTCATCAGGAGACACAAGCCCCACCTCATAGCAAGCCCCGCCCCCTGAACACCAGCTTTTCCCTGACAGGCCCTGCCTCCGAAGTGTACAAGTTCCGTCCTTCGTGAACCAGATAGGCCGGTGCCGTGTAGTCTCGGAGGAGGACTCGCCTTTTCCGGTTCAGGTTGTCACGGCGCCCGGGCTTGCCTCGTTTTTTCCGGTCTCAGTCCGGCGTGGCAGGGTAGACAAGCCGCCTTTAGCCCTTTCAAGCCCTTTCTGTCATGGCGGCGCCCAGCCTCTTTTTCCGGCAGCAACCTGTCATGGCGTCTCCCTGAGTAGCCACTTCCGGACCCAGCCCACTACGTGTCCCCAGCTGTTCTGATTCCGCGATGCTCTCGTGGCGCCCAAGGCTCAGCGGAAGTAAAACGTCAGAAGTGAGGCGGTGCCTATGCGGAAACCAGCGCGGCTCTGGGAAAGACGGGGGCGATGTTGGCTGGGCCTGGGGGCAGCGGCCTGTCTTGAGGGGCTCGGCCTTGCTAGACCTGGCCCACCCCGTCCAGCAGCCCAAGCCCAGGTTGCAGCCGCGTACCCTCTTTGCCGCGCGCGCGCGCGCTCCTTGCTGCTGGACCTGCACTCACAGTGAGTGAGTTGGTCGCCGCCCTGTGGCCGAACCGGTGGCTGGCGCTGCTGCGGCGCCTCACGGTGCTGCCGTTCGAGGGGCTGCTCTACCTGGCCTGGCTGGGCGCCGCGGCAGCTAGGGCTGGCAGCTGGACGTAGGTCCCCGAGGCCATGTGGCTCGTGCTCGCCACCATGTGCCTCGCGCTCTCACCGTTCTCTCGGCGCATTGGTACGAGCACGCGCAGTGCGCGCTCAGCTGCACCCCGGTAAGTGCTTGCGCACGAGCACAATCCCTAGCAAGGTCGGGCTTTGCCACTGCGCTGTGTCCGTCCCCAACCCTGCCTGGGCCTGGCATTTTCTGGGCCTAGGTCTCCAGCGGTGCTCTCCACCCTTTTGCGCTGGCTAAATCCCGACCCCACTGCTGACTTGCTGTGCCACCCTGGCGCCGGTTACTTCCCTTCTCTGGAATTCCTTCCTGGTGTGGTCATTTAGATTCGATAGTTTAGCGCTGGGCCCGGTATATGTTGCTGTTTGATAGGATTTGTTAATGCTAGGTCCCATGTTAGCGGGTACTTGGTTTTTCCTGGAAGCGGCCCTGTTTTCTTTGTAGTCTTATCTCCTATCTTGCTTTTCAAATTGTGAGGCTAGACCTGCAGGGTAGGTTTCTCTATCTATGAAACTTGGTTTGAGTATTGAGCATTAGTCCTACTGTACAATGCTCAGAGGCTCACCCTTTCATTCCCCCACCCTGTGTGGACCAAAGGTAGTTTGAAATGCAGTTAATGCAGCGTTTAGCAGGCGCAGGAGCTATTTGTGAGCAAGTGACTTAACTGCTTGGAGTCTTCATGCCTTTCTGCAAGACGAGAGTGATTTAGTTAAGACTGCCATCAGGATACAACAGCAAGATAGTGCATGTGACCTTTAGCCCTGAAATATGGATGAGTGAGAGTTGCCTTGGGTCAGCAGTTGATATCAGGCCCTCTGGGTCTGCCTCAGATGACACCACCAGGTTTGGAGCCATGAGCACTGAGTTCAGCCTTTAGTCAGCCTCCCCTCAGATCCCAGGCATGTGTTTGCTGAAAGAAGAGGGAAAGGAAACAGCACCAAGGGCTGCAGAAAGACAGGAATCCCTCACCCCCTCAAAAGTGGACTGAATCCTCTTTCTCTTCCGAGAGAGTGAAATCTCCCTTATCCCAGCAAGCCTTATCCCTGGGGAGGGGCTCAAACTTCTGGGCTTGGTGGCTTCAAGTCAGTACAATGAAAGACCCCAGCAAGGGACAAAAGAATGGAGGGGAGTTGTGGGGGGGCGCTGCCTGTTGGCCTGCAAATAAAAAGTATGACTGTTAACCTTCTCTCCAAGGATGAAGAACAAAGAAGAGCTAATCAGCTGTGAGGTTAGGACAGGAAGATCTGGGTTTGCATCAGGGATCTTAGCCAGGGTCCTTGGTGAGAACTGTAACACATACCTCAGAGTACCATTGTGATTATTCTGCAAACGGCCTGCCATGGGGCTGGCCCCATGTAGTGCTTTGCACTTTTCTTTCATAGGTTACCAGAGTTTGTAAATTTGTCTATTTTCATTATTTTCTGCTTGCTTTGGTGGCCCATGAACTCTCAGAGGGGCAGGGCCTTGCTTCTCAGGATCAGGGCTGTGCCTCCCCTCCCACCCCCATCCCCCAAACACCCATGGCAGCAGAGGGTGGGGTGGATGCATCTCACAGGATTGAGGGAGCACTAATTGAACTCCATTCAATGCCTCCATATGTTAGGTGCTTGGGAAATAGCAGTGAACAAAACAGACAAACCCATGGCTTTTATGGTGTTAGTGGGGAAGATAGAACTCATAGTCAGCAGTCAATGCTAAAGAGAGAAAATCAGGACAAGGATAGGAATGTTGTGAGGGAACTTTAGATGGAGCATCCAGGGGCAACTTCCTGAGAAGGCGACCTTTGAGCAAAGGCCTGAAGCCAATTGTGTGACTGTTCCAGGTAGAGAAAACAGAACATGCCAAGCCCCTTAGCTGAGTTAAGAACAATCCTCAAGTCTCATTGTCTGTCATTACTTAAGGACATAAGGAAGAATAGTGATGGGTTGGGGGCAAGAGGCAGCAGGCCAGGTGGCCTGTGACAGGGCTCATGTGGATTGAGAGCAAACCTCATGCCAGATATTGTTCTTCCTGTTTGAGTTCATGTCATCAGCAGAGCTCTGGGCATTGGGTGTTATTTGTGACCCCAGCTTTGATATAAGCTGGACCAGAGGCATGGTGAGGTGTCCAGCATGGTGCTGTCCCTTGGCCCAGTGACAGACTGGGGAATGACCAAACCAACACCTAGAGCCCAGAACATGTTCCAGAACATGTCCCGAGAGCTGCAGCCCCAGCAGCCTCCCCATTGGGGATCATGGAGCTGGGCTTGAGAAGGGTTCAGCAGCAGCACTTTGCCTCTCAAAGGAGTAGGACACCAGCAAAGTGAGCTTCATGAAGGTGGTGCCAACTGCCAACAATGGTTCCACTGAGGTTGTGGCCCTGCACATCAATGAGGTAGGGACTGCCTGCCAGACCCCCCTGGCATGGGCTTGAGTGGGATTCCCAGGCACTGAACCCCCAGGCCAGGGGCCTCTGCCACAGCCTTCTCCCACAGGGCAAAGATGGACAGGAGATCTCCATGCCATGGAGAAGAAGCAATCCCTCCACAAGGCCTTTCCCTTGGGAAACGTGTTCTCATACTACCAGAGCAACAGAGAAGTTCAGGAAAACTCAGAGGTCTGTGAAGCTGAGTAGTTTGAGAGCAACAAGTGAGTCCTGACATCCCCATGAGTCGCCCCTGCTGACAGTGGCTCCTTTCCCATTTGTGCTTTGTTGCACTCTTGAGTTGGGGTGCCTGGGAAGTGATTTGAAGACATCCACCTTTCCAACAGAACATCTCAGGTGAATGTGGTGGGCACCCTTTGAGAAATGTGCTCTAGTCTACTCTCCCCCGAACTTGCCTGCTGACAGGAAAGGCTGGGAGCCCTTTCCCTTGGCATGTGTACTCTTCATTGGAACCTGGCACTTGAGAGTTGGCTGCTCATTCTGGTCTTGTTGTTTTTGTAACTCTCCTCTTCATTTCAAATTCTTTGTTTAAATATTAAGTTTTCACCATTTGTCTCATATATATCCCAGCACTTTATGAGTGATGATGAAAAAGATGTTGGTGATCAGGATAGCTCTTATTTGTACCAGGTAGAATGCAGATGCTCTGTATGTGCTTCTCCTTTAATCTTCACCAAAACCACCAGTGCTGGCACAAGGCTGGGAGGGGAGAGGGCTGGGCTTCAGAGCCCCCATCCTGGTCATGGTAGCACTCATCCTCAACCCCAAAACCTTCAGAAACTCGAAAATCTTTTCCTGACCTAATTGCTTTTCAAAAATTACAAATATGTTACCACAACTGGCAATCTAATAGGAAGATTTGTAAGAAATATTTACTGATCCTCCGTTATCCACCCAGGTCAGCCATGGTGGCACCCTGGGATGTCCCTTTTCACACCATCCTTGCTCATGCAATGGCACCTCACACAATACAGGGGCTCCTATAGTCGTGATTTCTAAATTGCCTCTCCTAAACATAGTTATTAAATTTGCCCAAGTTTTCAGAAACCCTTTTGATTTTCCAGTATTTTCCCAGCATATCCCTCTTAGTGCCGTTTTCACACTGCCTCTCTCCCCACAACTCTTTTTTCCACTTAAAGATTAAAAAATAGCTTAAGTAGATTTTTCAGAGTTATCCCAACACTTAGAACATAGTTTGCACACCAGAATGTTTAATGAATGTTGCACAATCCTATGGAGGATATTTAATCTCAATATCTGCACCAATGGTATACATGTCTCATTCCTTAGAGTCTGTGAAGGAAAAAGTCATTCTGATAAAATCTCCAAACTTCCTATTAAGACATCTTCAGACTTGTCATGTAAATGTCTAATGGAAAGGACTGGAAGGCCCCCTAGATTTTATAATTGTTTCTTGTTCTTGTTATTGGACCCACACTGCTACCATTCACCTGAAATGTCTGTCAGATGGTATTTGTGAATTTGATATTTATGTTTTTCATGACATTTCTGCATTACTGCTCTTGAATGATTAAATTTTTGGATTTTTACCTACTTGGCTTTCAAAATACATTATGGATCATTCACATTTCTTAGTCTTAATTATGATTTTGGTATTTTACATCAAAAGCTAGTCCATTTACCTTAACAAAATGATGTGATCTCAGAAATTCTTTTAATTGGGAAACTGATTTGCATGAGGTGAGGTACTTCTGGTCAACTCAGATACACACTTGTTAAGTTAGTCGATTCTGTAATAACAATTAATTTGTCTAATCTGAAAATCAGTAACATTTCTCCACTCAGCCTCCACTGTTTAGACAAATATATCAAAAGAATCTGGAAATATTGGTTCCCAGACAAAGCAATAAGATTGCTTCTTATTTTTAATAGAGAAGTCTACTCTACTGAGTTCATGAAAGACAGTGTCTTCTAATCAGCATTCACCACTTCCTTTGCCAGGAAATTTCATTTCCTGTCCATCATTTCAAATGGACATTTTTTGGTAAAGCCATTTAATGTATATAGACATAGTGGCCTCTCTGGAGTAGGATTAGCCAACATAGAGCTACTGTTGCTATTTTTAATCTGTAACTCCTACTGCTGATGAGTTGAACTGAGGAAGGGGATCGTGGGTAAGGATGGAGCTGCCCTGGTTGATTCTCACCTGTCTGGCACACAGCTCATGAATGCATTTTAAAGCACACCAAGTGCATCTTTAACCTCCCTAATTTGTGGGAATTTTATTGTGACCTTCCAGCTCTGCTGCACACAGTGATTTTACTTCATACCTAGTCCCCCAAGTCCTCTGCCTGACTCTTCACTCTCTGGAATCCTGCTTCTCTGGAAACACTAGGCTCCAAAATGGACCAACCAGGCCTACTGCAAGCTCCTTTATTTGACCTTACTATTGATAATTTAGGATTTCCATCTGTTAGAAAACAGGTTTAAGTCTGATTTGTAGGTAAACTAGGTAGCAGTTAAAGATGAGTCCTGGGTTGTAAACAAGTCTCTTGGTGCCTCCCTCCGCTGCCCCCTGCCCCCCAAATAGCACAATGTTTAAAATGCAGCTTGTGCTCAATAAATACATATTAAATGAACAGTAACAAAAATAATAATTTGAAATCCCCAAGAGATTGAAAAGGTTGCTCTTAATGTGGAAAATGTCTTTTAAAGTAATGAGGGAGCCTGACCACAGGCAACACAATGATGTGTAACTGGGAGGAACAGAAGCTCTCATAGGTCCCAAATCTTTGGCATACTATATGTATGTTATTAAGAAGCAAGAAGATACAATTTGCTAGAGATTGTGCTTTTCCCCAAATAATGGTGTGCAGAAAAACTTCACTGCTTACTAATCCAATGTAGTTTACTCCATTTTCTTAATTTGTGATTGTTGCATAACAGAAGGAAATTTCAGTCTTATTGAAGTTTCTGTCCTCCAGGAAAGAAAAATGAGGCAGAGGAACAGCCACCCTAAATAGCTGGTGGGAGATATAAGGCTGATTTGATTTTTTTGAATGGTGCTTACGGAGTTTTGTTAAATCTAAACCATGACATTTTGGTTTCAAACAACCAATAAATACAGTGCCTCCCTTTGATGTCTTTCTACCTTGCCTAGGCCCTGCCCCTGCTGACCCTGCCTTTACTGTCATCAAGACCTGTAGTCCCTCTGTTGCCTCTTGGTCTCCTAAGCCATCAGAGCCTTTCTGACCACACTTAGTTCCCTTGTTACTTATTAACTATGTGTCTTAGGCAAATGGTTTACCACTCTGAGGTTTAGTTTCCAAATCTGTAAAACAGATAAATATAATATCTATGTCAGACAGATTGGGAGAATCACTTTATCCTATGGAGTAAAAGGCCACCTTTAATGCCTTGCACAAGCACCTTATAATTCCTCACCTCATTGGCCTCCAGCCCTTGCCAATCCCAGGGAGAAATCAGCCCTCTTGCTTTCTCTGCTCCTGCTTACGTTGTCTACAGCTCCCTAGCATCTGAAACTTTTCTGTAGGCATTCCCCAAGGGTAGAAGAAAATGAACAGTTACATGTAGCAGTCCTGAGAGTGTTGGGGGTTATAATCAAGAGCAGCTTACCACAAGCACTTAATTTGTTTGAAGTTTCTCATTTATCTTAAAAAATTTACCCTGATTTTCATTCTGTCTATATTAAAATATTTTTAAAACATTCAGTTAAGCACTTAAAATTTCATTCAAATGTTTCAAGTAAAACTGATACTAGAGGAAGATGTTGTTATTCCTACAGCTTTGTTTATTGTAGGCACACAGCTGATAGACCCAAGGGTACCTGAATTTGCAAAGCATAGCCTAGCTGATTGTTCTATTACAGACTTGTAAGATATGCAGTCTCAACCCAGCCTTCATTCCACTCAACAATTTTTTCAGTCATTAATTGACTTTCTGTCATATTCACAAATATTATCCTGAACATTTCCCCTCTTTGAACTCTAATCTCCTTCCTATCTTACTCACTGAAACAATAGATGCCATCTGACATCTCTCAATTTCCATTTCCAAATTTAACAAATTAGCACTTAGTCCCACTTTTCCCTTTTCTAAGTTCATGAACGTCCCTCTCCTCTGTTACAGTTTAACCTCCCATGAGCCCTCTTGCCTCTTACGACCTTGTGCTTCTATCCTCCTTCTTTCTTTTGTTTTTTCAGTTTCTTTCCCTAATTGTTCCCAAATGCTTCTAGCCCAAGCATTTGCCCCGTAACCTAAGTTTGCCCAACTTCTCTGCCCACTAGGCAAGTCTCTGTTCTTTTGCTCCATAGTATTTCTAGATTTCCACCGAGATTTGGAGTATGTACAATGAATTATGAAAAGGACTCATCACCAACCCAGGGCATGCAGTTTCCTCTCTAAGGTCAATAATTGTTTTTCAATTTGTTCAAGAAAAACAGCACCCAATTGGTTAAGAATTATAAAGAAGTGATTTTTTTTTTTTTTTTTTTTTGGGCCACACTGTGTGACATGCAGGATCTTAGTTCCTCAACCAGGGATCAAACCCATCCCCCCTGCATTGGAAGCACAGAGTCTTAACCACTGGACAGCCAGGGAAGTCCAGTGATTTTTAACTGATAGTTTCAAATATGACCAAAATCCCCCCCTTTTTTTTTTTTTTTCGGTACGCGGGCCTCTCACTGTTGTGGCCTCTCCTGTTGCGGAGCACAGGCTCCGAACGTGCAGGCTCAGCTGCCATGGCTCACGGGCCCAGCCGCTCCGCGGCATGTAGGATCTTCCCGGACCGGGGAGCGAACCCGTGTCCCCTGCATTGGCAGGCGGACTCTCAACCACTGCGCCACCAGGGAAGCCCCCCAAATCCCATTTAAATCAAAATGTTCCTATTAGAAAGCTTTAGGTAACAGTAAATCTTCACCTATTTGAAATATTGAGGAAAAAACTTTAAAGGATTTAAAGGATTTTCAATCAGTAATTTCTGAATTATACAAAGCAACTCCTGGTCAAAATTGGAAGACTTACTGGAGTACTGTGTCTTTAAAACAGGAACACTTGCCACAAAGAACAAAATAGCATCTTGCTCTAAGTCATTTTAAATAAAGCCAGAAAACATCTTTAAGTTTTCTTTTCCTGGGTATGTTGTTCAATGAATTATTAGCCTTGCTGAGATGAACCAGATCCATGGGACCCTGAAATCACCATGGTTAAGTAAAAAGTGGCTTTTAGGTGCTTTTGGATGAGCTCCAGGGAGGAGTCAGAAATCTGAGCAGTAGCAGAACTGGGTCATGAGCCTAAGAATCTGTCTAAAATGTACACTGTGCCAATTCATGATCATTGGCTTCACTTTCTTGAGAGTGAAATTTGAAAAGGAAAGTAGCTGAATCCAAAGGTCTTTCATGTCGTCTATTTAGAATAAGAAGTTATCAATATAAATTCATATGAGCCACAGAAAGAGTAGTAATATTCTAATGGTTTTACATGGTAAACACAAAAATAACTATAATAAGTGTGCATATTTATTTGACATTCTTTGATAATTTTTCATTTCTTTCACCTTTGCATAGGGCTATTTGGCATTTTCTAGACTTATTTCACCCAGATACTAGAAATAAGCAGCTACACAGACCTGGTGTAGAAGAAATAAGATCTAATCTACAAAATAAATTTGCATTCTGCAGCCTGACCCTCAGCACTAAAAGGTAAGTGGGGGGAGGAGGAGGCATAGTCAAGGACACTCAAGAACTCTTCCTACTATTTCTTTTAAGCATAGGACCCCCAGCTGTATTATGCCAGCTGAACAAAGAATATTAAAAGGCAAAGTTTGTGGCTCACATTAATTAACACATTTATTGAAAAGAAGGGTTGCATATTTTTTTGAAGTTGTATTACAGGGCTTCCAGCCCCTTATTAGTAAAACTGAGTGGAATCTCTAAGAGAGTTATTTTCTGAAAGACATTGATAAAGAAGATGGTAACATTTCAAGTATTTGGGGCCCATTCCATTTAAGGTTAAAAATATGTGTTCATTGGTTTCCTATGGTTGCTATAATGAATTAACACACACTTGGTGCTTAAAACAATATACATTTACTTAGAATTCTGGAAGTCAGAAGTCTGAAATTTGGTTTCACTGGGCTGAAGTCAACATGTAAACAGGGCTGTACTCCCTTTTGGAAACTCTGGGTGGAAGAATCCCTTTCCTTGTCTTCTCTGTTGCTAGAGCTTCATAGCATCATCAGATCCATCACATCACCTGATCCTTTGCAATCAAATCTCCCTCTGTCTCTTTTAAAGACAGTTGTAATAATATTTATGACCCATCCAGATAATCCAGGATAATCTGTGTCAAAATCCTTAATCATAACTGCAAAGTCCCTTTTACTGTATAAGGTAACATTCACAGTCTCAGGGATTAGGAAATGGACATAATTTGTCATTATTCAGGCTACTACAATGAGTGTCAATTTAAGTTGCTTGACTTAAATACTATAATGTAAGCTAAAAGAAAGAAGGCATAGTGTGGTGGCCAGACCCATATGCCCCGCAGATGCTAAGACCCTCTTGTCATTGTCCATTGTGTGAGCCTAGAGCTGTTGAAATTTCTCCATAGAGCAAATTCAGACCTTAAATTACTTTGACTTCAGATCTCCAGCTTTGTAAAGGGGCAAGACAACTGGGTCACACCAGGGACAAAATCAATCGTTCTGAGATGCTGAGAAGAAATCAGAAGGCATACTTACAGCTGATTCCAAGTAGACACAATTATCCACCCTCTCCTAAAAGACCTTGTATCCAGAGATAAGCTGCCATCAACAGCACTATGGAGGGGAAGAATAAGTGACATTAGTGAAATGACAAGGATGACTGTAAAGGGGGCAAGACATTTTGTGAAAAGCCAGAAATACTCTCCTAAAGAAGAAAAATGACAATATTGATCTGGAGATTTCCGAACTGGGCAGGGACAATGATTGAGTTAGCAATAGCAATGATTCTTTGGAAAGGCTGGGTAGGAACACTTGAAATTCCTACAGACCTAAGTTTGAATACCACTCCGCCATTCATCAGCTGGGTTACCTTGAACAAATTACTTAACGTTTCAGATCCTCTGTTTCCTTACCTTAAAGCAAGATTTAAAAAAAAAAAACTATTTCATACTGTTATTGTGAACATGACATGAGATCATAAATTATCTGAGTGCCTGGAACTCATGGCTGCTCATGGAGCCCTAGGTACAGATGCAGTAGTAGCTGAAGGAGAGGGGGTGTGACATAGAGCTATGACACAGCTTATGAACATTGAGCTACATGCAGTGACTGTAAACATCCACCTACTTTGCCAGCTGCTTGGATATGTTGGTTGATGTGCCCTGGCATACTGCCATGCATCATCTGAAGAATTACTAAGGTTAAGGTGAATTCTTGAATTTCATGCTATGCTCTCTGCACACATGTTCTGTGGCATCACTGTCGATGCTCTGTATTTCTGGACTTCTTGTGTCTTTGGCTTAATGGGCTTCAGTGCAGGGATGCAAGCTGCAGTTTGTATCACCAGACTCAGACCTCATTGATATTTGGTATTGACTCATTGACTCGCTTCATTTTGACATCAAGACACCTGCTTACTTGCAGCTCTGCTGCCACAATTATCATTCAACTTCCCTGCTTAGGCTTTTGCCACCATCAGTCCTCCTCTTAACTGTTTTTTGTTTCTTCCTAGGACATTAATATACTACCTCTGCTTGTTTCAGTTTTTACAAAAAAAAAGGTGAGCCTTTTCTAGACATCATGAACCAATCACAGAAAGTAATGTTATTGATGAACTGATGAAACACCATATGGGAAAAATCTTTGTGTCTTTGATGCTTTCTCTTGTATAAGAGTTTTCCTGGATCTCAAGGGGATGATTCCATGCCCATACCCCCCCACCCCAACACTTTTTTCCGAATTAATAGCTATTCAGTACTCGGCTACCCAAACGCTGTTCTCCAGCTAGTAATTCTAATTTTTCTGACACTGTCACAAATTATGACTAACTTCTAGAGGGCATATGCTATCATTTTGTTTAAAAATTGATTTTTCTTTCCTGAAAGGCTTTGAAACTACTTAAATTACATTCAGATGAGACAAGTAAGGATACAACAAGAGAAAACATCTAAAGGATGTTTTGCAAATGTTTTCATTTCAGGAGTAGATGTTTTCAGATACACATGTTCAGTTTGGGGGCAATACACTTGGTTCCAAGCTTTCTGGGTGCTAGAGTAAGAAGAGAAGCACATTGAGGTACTATTAAAAAGGAAAACATAAAAGCATACTAAGGCAAAACTTCTTGCAACTAAATCCACATGGGAATTTATTATAATAGTCTTTATCATAGTGTGTGGCTATTTTAACAATAGTTTTATAAAATATAAAGGATTATTTAAACAGCGTTTTTCATATCAACCCTCTGAAGGCATAGAGACATATATTTCATCCTAAATCAATGAAGATCTTTCTTGAAGGACCATGTATAAGTTTCCTAGGGCTGTCATAATAAAGCACCACAAACTAGGCTGCTCAAACAGAAATTTATTGTCAGAAGTTTGATATCAAGGATATTGGCAGGATTGGTTTCTTATGAAGGCTGTGAGGGATAATCTTCATGTGTTTCTTCTAGCTTCTGGTGGTTTGCAGGAAATCTGGCATTTCTTGACTTGTAGATGTATCACCTCCAACTGACTTCATGTTCACGTGGTATTACCCTTGTGTGCATGTCTCTGTGTCCAAATTTCCCCTTTTTACAAGGACACGAGTTTGTGTTGGATTAGAAGCCCGCCTTACTGCAATATGACCTCATTTTATCTTAATTAATTACATGTGCAATGACTGTTACTAAATAAGGTCACATTCTGAGGTTACTGGAGGTTAGATCTTCAACATATAAATTTGTAGGAGACATAGTTCAACCTATAATAGACCTAGATGATGTGGGATAAATATTTTAGTTGCAAACAACCTGTCCCAACACAGATTCAGGCCTAGGACATTTCATTGAATAGACTGTAGCATTGTCCAATGTCATAAGCAAACTTTGTGAAGTCCAGGATCATATTTAATTCCTGACCAAGCTGTCTGTTGTCTACTTGTGTGCAGAAAGTCTTTGCTATTGAAAACCTAATGAATCAAAGTCTAACTATGAGAGATTATGAAGTCTTTTTTTAGTAGTGATGATTCAGTGGATACATTCATGCTCTTTTCCTTGAAGCTGTAACTCAATACCCCAAGATTGTTTGTAAGCTTCTCTAACCTACTGAATCTTACCAGATGTCCTAAAAATATATGTCACTAGGGCACGTGAAAGAGTAGGACTACATCTAGGTGCAGTTACCACCACTATCAGGAAGAGTAACTGTTTTATGACCTCCTGACATTTTCTTCATAAGATAGTATTATTATTGTGGGAGAAGAAAGATAATCCAGTCCTTCCAGGAATTCTAGGAGGACCACATATTTCCTCTCTGAGAAGTTTTTTAAAAAAATGATGTCTGACTTCTAGGCCATTTCTAAAGCTAGAAGACAAGGTAACCAGGAAATAACAAATAATCGGGCAATGGGTGAATAGATAAAACAGACAAAAAAAAAAAAAAGTCCTCGTGAAGTACTCAGTGTCGTGGAAAGTACTATAGTGTAGTGATTTAAAGCAGGGTTGTTGCCAGAATCTGACATTATTATTTTCACGCTGCTGCCACTATTGTAATCATAACCATTGTATCAACATAATGTTCTAATTTTCTTCTTAAAAAGAAGAAAGCATATTCTTTTCAAAAATATGTTCAGGGGAAGCCAGTATTCCCTGTGCTCTTCTGTAGCTGTATGTCTAGTTGAAGCTTCAGGTTTTAAATTTAAGTAGACCTGGACTGAATCCTGTCCCTACCATTTATAAGAAGTGACTTTCACAACTTCAGGTTTCTTAGCTGAAAAATGGGTGTAAATACCCATTTTCTATCCTGTTAGATCGTTAGCATAGTTCCTGCACATAGCAAATGCCAATATATTTCAGGAATTATTATTTTGAGCAACTTCCTCTTCTCTAAAATAAAGAAAAATTCTAACTGTTGCAGAGGCTACTGGCCCTATTTTATTGGTGGAGAATATAGGGGGTATGTCTTCACATCAAAATTAATATTTAATTAAAATTTTTTGGTACATAACTAATATCTCTTGCACTCAAGCAACCTGAGCGTTCTTGTTAAACATTTATTAGCAGGCAAAAAGTTATGCTAAGAAACTAAACCTTTAGAGAATTTTCTGTTTAGGGAATATACTATTCTGACTCATTATGGTAATATCTTACTCTTTAGCCAAGTAAACAGTAAACAACTCATAGAAATAAGTGAGAAAATTATTAAACATATGCTAGAATATTATATGGAAAGACTTGTGAATGTTTTATGTATTTCTACATAAGTTTATTGCTTTGACAATATTTTCCCTGAGGTGCTACATATATAATGCCATGACAGCATATCTCCATTTTATAAGGAGTTCAGCTGTAAGCATGAAACAAGGATTGCCTTGGTTAGAACATTATGTATAGGCTTTTTTATTTAAGAGAAAACATTTTTATGTGATATTCCTTGTCTTCACTACAGTCACTGGTTTAGAGAGAGGTTTTAATCTAGCCATAATTTGGATTGACAGTTTACTCTGTTAAACCCTGGCATGTAATCTGAAAAAAGTGTTGAATACAGTATATGATATACTGACTTCTCCTTGTTTAAGTACAACTTTCTGAGAGTTTCACAGAAAGGTACTTTTTTTACTTCATTTTGATTACTAATTTTTAGGTCATATGTATTTTTATTCAAAGTTCAAATTATGGAAGCTTGACAGGAGCCAACACAAAATAGAACTAAGAAGTTAATCCTTAAGATATTCTTTTATCTGTATTATTCCTCAACTAGAAATATTTGAAAGGCTCTTTTTTTTCATACCTGTTATCCAGCACTTTGCTGTATAGAGATGGCTTAGAATAAATGTGTTAGTCCCTGGTGATCTGGTGAATTTGAGGAAAAAGTAATATGACAAGGGTGGGGCAGGAAAGGGATGGAAAAGAGAGGAAGTGAGGGTTTTAGAAGTAAGAATCATAACAAATCTCAATTTTTTGTGAAAGTTTTAGTGTATAATTAAATTTTTAAAAGTATGTTCCCCAGCCATCAGTAGGGCATTCATTGAGATTTAATCCATTAATATTCCATCCTCTCTACAGCCCTTCTCTACCAGGGAAGAGGGCATTTGACATAGGAAAAATAATACACAAGGAGTTCTACAGCCTCACAATTTGAAGGAAAAAATTGTTATGGAAAGTTCAGAAATGCTTTTTAAAATATTCTAGATTCTGAAACTCAAAAATGTCAAATCCTTGTGAACATCAAGTTGTCATGCCAATGGCAGAGTAAAGAGCTCATTGAATTTAGGATTGTAAATACTAAAAAACTTCTTTTGGAATTATGTTGTAATTGATTATTATATAGAACACAATTGCTTAGCATAAAGTCAATATGGATATCAAAAAAACATTGGAGGGCTTTAATGAAATCTTTCATTGGCCATGGCAGAAAGACAGTATTCAGACTTGCATGGTGGAGAATTTGGTGTACCCATGCAATGTTAATGTCAGATAGGGGTCACACAGATTGCATGTGTGATTGCACAGCCATGTAATCAAGGATCAAAGACAAGATCATCAGGATATTTCATATGTCATTTTACAATATGCTGGATCCTTTTGGAAGCAGCAGTGTGGATTGCAGTGCATATTGATATAAGCTTCAGGGGATCTGCATCTAAACCCTGACTTTACCACTTAAGAGTTATATAAATTTGGACAACTCATTTAACCTCATTAAACCTCAGTTTCTTCATTGAGAAGGTGAGGATAACACTAGAGCCTTGTTTTCCATCTCATAGAATTTTTCTGAGGATTAAATGATTGCAGGTAAACTACAAAGCTCTGTAAAATTTAAATGGTTGCTATTGCTACAGGAAATATTTGTCAGATTCACTTATAAAAGAACTTGATGTTTTTTACCTTTCAGTGTAAGTCCGTTTATGAAACATATGCTTATTGACTCAAGTTGGTGATCAGTTTTTTAAAATTTCACCTTAATAAAGTGCTGAATCGTTGTGCAAACATTTCAGACAAATGCCTCTGAGCATAATCATTTATAACAGTTTTCTTTAGAACTTTAAATTGAGTGCCACTGTCTATTTTGGAATGCAATGCTAACATCTTAATTTATTTTCAACTAGTAGTTAATTTCCTTTAGAATGTATATCATCAACACTACCTAGTCCTGAGAGTTTCCAGACTTTTAGAAACACATACTAGGCTGCCAAAATCTCAGGTCCTTCTGTGGCAGCTCAACTCACTGATCGTTTTCTCCTCAACATCCTACAGGACAGGAGACTAAAATCATCTGCTTAGAAATAGTTAAGTTAGATAAAATGGTCCCCCCAAAGATACTATAAATAACTATAGATTTCTTATATGACAACTGTATCCAAGTAATGAGTTATATATAAAAAAAAAGCAAAAACTCATTTACCAACAACCCCGATTATAAAATATCTAGGAATAAACTCAAACTTTTTCAACTAACATTGTAGAAGTTTTGGATTAATAGTAATACATGATATATTATCGAATCAGAAAAGTCACTGTCAAATGATGTTTAGCTTCAGCATAGTCAAGAAATTTTTTAAAAAGGAGCTTTCTACTGTATATAAGAATGTAGTATAATGCTATAGACATTTAAAAATCTGGTACTGGTACTAGAATAGATAAATAGTAGCACAGAATAGAGAGAACAAAAACAAACTCATATGTGTGGGAAATCATATATAACAAAGGTGACACTTAAAATCAGCTGGTCCAGTTACCCAAACAAATGATATTTGGACAGTTGGACCATTTGAAGGAAACCAGGTAGATCCCTACCCCAACCATTTAGAAAAATAAATTTCTTATGGATTAAATATCTAAATTCAATATAGTAGTATTTAATATGTATATAAGCATATTATGTATATTATATATATATATTACTGTACAAGAAAATGTGGGTGAATACTTTTATAATCTTGAAGACAAAATGGCATTTCCAAGTATGACCTAGAACTCAGAAGACACATAGGAAATATTTGGTGATGTGATGATCTTATCTGATTATATAGAAAATTAACATTTCCATACAGTGAAAGGCAGAAAGTCCAAAGGTAAACTACATGAACCATAGCCAAGAGCAAACAGGATGGGAGAAAATACTAAGCTGCAAATCAGTAACCAAGGCAAACAACCTGAGTAGACAAATGAGCAAAAACTATGAGCAAGAAATTTATTGAAGACTACAAATGACCAATTAGTGTAGAGAAAGGTACTTGACCTCACCAGTAAAAAATAATCAAATACAACATTTCTAATCAGGCTGAGAAAAATGTCTAAGATTCTATCTGGTATTTACAAGAGATGATAAAATCTAGCACTCTCTAACACTCCAGGTATCTTTTTGGAGTACTATTTGGAAATATCTATTAAAATCTCAAATGCACGTGCCTTTTCACTCACCCAGCAACACCACATCACAGAATCCATGTTAGCACAAGAGAAGAATGATACCTCTGTAAGGCTGTCCATCTGTTACCAATGGTAACTTTTAAAAAGGGAAATAATATAAATTTCCCTTAAAGTGGTACAAATAGGTAATTTAATTATGTAATTCCAACAATGAAAAACTGAGCCCAGAGAAGGAAGATGGAAGAGATGAAGTAGGAGAGCATCTCCATAGGCTGGCATATAAAATGTCCTCAATCTATTGTTAATTTCAAAAACCAATTTATAGACATAATCATCATATCATAGTGCATCAAATTGTCCACAATGCACATCTTTATGAAATGAGGCTAGAGCATAAAGACTTTACTTTTTTACTTCATATCAGAGACTGCAAACTGGTGACCTGCCAGCTTGATTCAACTAGCAGATGTATTTTTTACAGAGAGAGAATGTTTTAAAGATCAAAAGAATTCATGAGAAAACCTGGACTTCCAGCTCTCTTAAAATAAGATTTGGAAACCCAGGACCCGTATTCCTGCCTGGCAACAATTGGCTTGAGCTGGATAAACGCTGCCCCCTTTAAAAGGTATGTACCCTCTCTGTGTCAGACTTGACTCATGTTGTTACCTGCCAGGTTTCCAGGGGCGTTGGAATTTGCTTCCTTTATTTCATATGCTCTTATATTCTGTGAATTTGTTACAAGTATGTATTACTCTTGCAGATAAAATGTAAGGATTAAAATTTATGATGGTATACCCTGTGAAACTTGTAATAAATTATCAAAGAATTTCAGTGATAATATAGCAATAGTATTATAGTGCACTTCAATTTCTAGTAGTTATAAATCCAGCATTTTAAATTAGCTACAACAAAATTGAGACTAGCTTACCTAGAAATATCCTGAATGTTGAAATCAGATATTAAAAACAGAGCATCTGAATCCATATTTATAGAACACCTACTATAAGCAAAGAAAAATGATAGATGCTGCATAGCATACAAAAACGGAGTGTGTTATCATTCCTTTTCTTTCTAAGTCATCCATTAGGTCTAAAATATCTAACTGGTTGTCATACATTGATACTATTTTTTCATAGTATTCATCACATAACTTATTTTATAATTCCTTACAGCACTCAGTTATTTTACAATCCTGTTGCTAAGAGAGCTTTACTACTGTTTCAGTAATCTTTTAACTATTTTTCCATCCTTCTGACTCTGCATTTCAGTATCAAATTCATCTCTAAAACATTGTTCCAATCCTGCCATTTTATTTTTAATACATATTAATTCAGCTCTATAATTTGGAAAATCAAAGCATGCCACAAGTTGATCCCAAAATGTCTAGATTTACTATTTTTCATGTACTCTGTTTTTCAGCCAGAAATGGGCTGCTGATTGTTTTCTAAACATATAATTTCAGATGTTCCATTTACTTGACTATTTTCTTCTTCCTGGAATGTCAACTCTTCCATTTTAGTTGTGGTTTAAAACCCTAGCCAGCCTTCACATCTTAGCTCAGATGCTGTCTCCACCATGAAGCCTTCTGCCGCCCCAGACAGAGATCTCTTCCTCTGAACTTCTATTGTGGTTTGCCTGGACTCCTGATACATCACACAATCAGCTGATTGGCGTCACAGTAATTAAGGCATATGTCTCCTGTATCCTTCTAAATATAAGTTCCTAAAGAGCAAGGATTGTTGTCTGCAAGCACAGAACTTTGCATACCGTTAAAAGTTTAAATTTTTCACTTGAAAAGTCATGAGATATACAAACTGATGTGAGGCAGATATGAGGAAGCAGACAGAACTGTAATGAGGAAGACAAAGCAGACTGATAGAGGTATCTTATAGGAACTTAGGCTGCATTAGGGTGCTTGTGTGGGTGATAAGAGGACTGCGTCATTGCCTAGGTGTAACACATGCACCTGGTACTTCCTTGACAGGATGACAATAAGGGAACCTATTCTCAGTAATAATAACAGGGTGTTCAGCTGAAGTCAACTGAGGATTTGGAAAAAGCTGGTTTGGTACAGCCTGTGTTGAGTGGCTTAAAAATTATAGAGTGAAGAATTGCTTAAGAGACAATGTTCTTAGGAAAGCCAGTTAAAGCTTATAGGACAGAGTGTCAGCCTGGCTGTTGAAAGACTTCTGATAACTTTCTGTCATTTGAAGAGCTGTTGGTGGTTTGTAAATAAATCATGTTAAAGTAATCAGCTTTTGACTGTCATGAGTCCTCAAGGGGAAGTGACATGAAGCCTTGATAAACCTTAATAGCATGACTATGATAGATGCCATGATTTATCAGGCTACCAGATTTATCAGGTAGCTGATATGAAAACTAGTTCATACACACCCTCAGTGGCCACAGACCATGCAGTTTATTTCAGCCAGGACTAGACTTCCATAATAAGCCAGTACATATGGTATGAGGCAAAGAGTGGATGCCTGATTACCAAAGCTAAGGAGGGTGTTATAAAAGCAAAAAAGAGTTCAAATAGCCTTTTTTGGAAACATTTGGAGGATGAAGGGTTTGGCATAATGATGAGCAGGCTGAAAGGTGGCCAGGAATCATTTCATTCATTATTCTTTTCCTAAATGGGAAGATCCTGTATCTTGAGATTAATGCATGTGAGAATAGAAACCTAGCTTTGGACTTCTGACATAAGTCAGAGCAATTAGAACACATGCCTCCAAAAATCTGCAGATGGGCAGGGACTCTGAGGGTTTCCCTCATGAGCTAACAGTGTCCCTATACTCTGCTGGAGCTAGACAAATCCAGAACTAGGATTAAACAGGGCACTTCCAAAAATCATTGAACAGGAAAGAAGTTTAATCTTTGCTCCTACAGGCAGGATTTCATTTGTTTGCTCAAGTAGCATCTGGGAGATCATTAAGAAATACCTGGATGGACAAAAGGGAACTCTTGTGCACTGTTGGTAGGAATGTAAATTGGTGCAGCCACTATGGAAACCAGTATGGAGGTTCCTCAAACAATTAAAAATAGGGACTTTCCTGGTGGTCCAGTGGTAAAGAATCCACCTTACAGTGCAGGGGACGTGGGTTCGATCCCTGGTCAGGGAACTAATCCCACATGCCGCAAGACAACTAAGCCCATGTGCTGTGACTACTGAGCTCGCGCACCTCCACTAGAGAGCCTGCATGCTTGCAAACTGCAGAGCCCACACACCCTGGAGCCCACGTGCTACAACTGGAGAGAGAAAACCTGCACGCTGCAATGAAGAGCCTGCGCACCACAACAAAAGATCCCGCATGCCTCAACGAAGATCCCCTGTGTCGCAACTAAGACCCAACACATCCAAAAATTAAAAAAAAGAAAATTTAAAAATAAAACTACCAGATCCAGTAATTCCACTCCTCGGTATTTATCCAAAGAAAACAAAACTAGTTCGAAAAGATACATGCACCGCTGTGTTCATTGCAGCATTATTTACAATAGCCAAAATATGGAAGCAGCCTAAGTGCCCATCCATAGATGAATGGATAAAGAGGATGTGGTGTGTGTGTGTGTGTGTGTGTATTTTCATGACTGTGTAATGAAATATTACCCAGTCATGAAAACAGAACGAAATCTTGTCATGTGCAACAACATGGATGGACCTAGGGGGTATTATGCTAAGTGAAATAAGTCAGAGAAAGACAAATACCATATGATTTCACTTACTGTGGAATCTAGAAAAAACAAATGAACAAACATAAAAAAACAGAAACAGACTCATAGATACAGAGAACAAACAGGTGGTTGCCAGAGAGGAGAGGAGTGGGGAGAGGAAAGAAATAGTTGAGGAAGATTGAGAGGTATAAACTTCCAGTTACAAAATAAATGAGTCACAGGGTGAAATGTACAACATGGAGAATGTAGTCAATAATAATGTAATATCTTTGTATGATAACAGATGGTGACTAGACTTACCATGGTGATCATTTTGTAATATATGGAAATATTGAATTGTCATGTTGTACGCTGGGAACTAGCATAGTGTTGTAGGTCAATTCTACACCAAAAAATAAACAAACTTGGGAATACCCTGGTGATCCAGTGGTTAGGACTTGGTGCTTTCACTGCCAAGAACCAGGGTTCAATCCCTAGTTGGGGAACTAAGATCCCACAAGCCGTGTGGTACAGCCAATAATAATAATAATAATAATTTAAAAAAAACTCATGGAATAAGAGATCAGATTTGTGGTTACCAGAGGCGGGGGAAGGGAGAACTGAATGGAGGTGGTCAAAAGGTACAAACTTCCAGTTATAAGATAAATAAATACTGGGGATATAATGTTCAACATGATTAATTAGCACTGCTGTATGTAATACATGAAAGTTGTTGAAAATAAATCCTGAGTTCTCATCTCTAGGAGAAAAGTTTTTTTCTTTTTATTTTGTGTCTATATGAGATGATAGGTGTTCACTAAACTTATTGTGGTTATCATGATGTATATAAGTCAAATTATTATGCTGTACACTTTAAACAGTGCTGTATGTTAATTATATCTCAATAAAACTGGAAGGAAAAAAAAAGCCACTTGGAGCTGATCAGTGGAGATAACAAAAGTTGTACAGTTGTCCCTCTGTATCCATGGGGGATGGGTTCCAAGACCCCCAATACCAAAATCCAAGGATGCTCAAGTCCTTTTTGTATAATAGTGTACGTAGCATTTGCATATAACTTATGCACAGTTTCCATGTACTTTAAATTATCTCTAGATTACTTATAGTACCTAATACTAATATGTAAATGCTGTGTAAATAATTTAAATACAATGTAAATGCTGTGTAAATAGTTGCTGGCACACAGTAAATTCAAGTTTTGCTTTTTGGAACTTTCTTGAATTTTTCTTTTTCCTGAATGTTTTCAATCTGCAGTTGGTTGAATCCAAGGAGGCAGAACCTGGGATTTGGAGGGCCGACTGTAGTTGGGAGCAATGGATTGTGAATCAGATAACAGCCAGCAAAAAGAAGCAGAAAAGTGAGAAGTGCTCAGGGCAATTTTTTTCTTCTTCTTCCTCTTTTTTTCTTTCTCTCCTTCCCTCACTTTCTCTCTCTTTCTTTCCCTAGAGTGCTCCTTAATGAGAGATACCAGCTGTTGCCCAATAGCTCCTTAAAGGGGCCACTGGATACCTGACTAGAGTTTCAAGACCACCAGTCTAAGTCTACTATAGATATGAACATCTCCTCATATCTCAGTAGCCCCTAGTAAATCATTGCACATTTAATATGGATACAGACTATGAATCATAGTCTTAAATCATGTTTGCTTTTACTGAAAATAGATAAAACTAGTCATATTCAAAGGCATGAGTATATTTTTCACATTATATTTGATTGTACTTATATAATTTCATTTTTGATAGCTAACATATACATATGGTTCAAAATTGACATTCCTGTCCCAGTGGCATAGTCCCCTTCCCAGAGACGGTCAGTGATACCAGTTTCTGGTATATGCTTCCAGAAATTGTTTATGTATGCACAATTACATATACAGGTATCTCACACACCTGTATAGTTAATGTTAATGCCTGCACATTAATGGTAATGTGTTATTAACATTAATAATACAGTCCTGAAAATCTGCAAGAGAATGTTAAGCAGGTGCCTATTTTTATCATTCTAATGCATCTTGTGTCATGTCAACCCCCAGACCCCCAATTTCCTAAATCATATATAAACCACAGTAAAATGTTTATATATGTAACATACTATAATATTAGGATAAAAATTCCTTAAAACATCACCTACTAATCACCAATAATAGACATACTAACAAACCTTTGCTTTGTATGCCTGACTAGGGCATCTTCAGGCACTGACTTCAGAGAAGCAGATGACTTTTGTTGACACTTGTGAGCGTCCCAAAACGTGTACATTTGATTCTTAACCTACCAATGTGTCTGCAGTATAACTCGAAGCTTTCCCAAGCATTGTTTTCTTAAAATTGTACTGAGTTTGGGTGATGTAAATATGTTATTTTTCTCTATTAAAAAGTGTTGAGATATGTATATATTATTTTTTCTATAAGATTTCTGTATTAAAAACTAGGAAGTGTACTATCGAAAAAACAACAGCCAGGAACTGAGAAGTTGCCTTTTTCTATCATTTTGCACAAATAGGTATGCTATATATACTATTTGTACACTTTTTAAAACTTGTTTCTACACACAATATTACCAATAGTTGTCTCTGGGTAGTTGGACTTTGGGTAATTATGTTCTTTTTGTTTATCTGATTTTCTGTATTCTCTACATCTTGCAACATGAAAAAAGATTTTTAAGAATGTATATATTTAAAAATTTTTAAGTAACTAGTTCAACTTTTAAAAAGTCACTTATGTGGACTCATTCCTCAGGCCAGATGTCATCATGTTTAAGTCCAACTCAGCCTATTCTTAATCTATGATTATTAACAGAACGTGATTCTACATATACATGGTCTCCCGATTAATCATTTATACTTTTAAGTAGAATTAATTATTGACAATTACTGTGATAACTTTAATAATGTGAACCTTAGGATGTTTACTTCATCATGTATTCAACCATTGAAAGGCAAATAATATCCTTAAACAAGAGTTTCACACTTTCACTTACAGCTAGTTAAAATAATTTTGCCTGTTTATCAAAATCTAAAAGAAAACTTTGGACACTAAGAAATTGACAAATTAATTTTCTATATAAGGCATTTTTTTCCCCTCCATTGATACTGCAATTTATTTCCCTGAGTGATCTGTATTCGAGTCTGTAAGTTACCCATGGGCAAGGCAGGCAGCAAAGGCTTCCCCGAGAAAGGCAGTTTTGATAGAAAACAGTGTATCAACTCCCCATCCTGCCAGTAATTTCCAAAAAAATTGAGTACATCATCCCTTCATGAGAAGGGGTGTAAGGCACAATCTTGAGAAGACTTTAAAGCCAACAGTATCACTACAGGCAAAATTATTGTAAAAATAAATCTTGAGAATGGTGCCGGTTTTAAGACTTTATTTTGCTTATGATAGCACTATGAGAGGTGGGAAGAGCAAATCTACAATTCAGATCCACAGAGAAATAATACAATGAAAACTGAAAGCACTTTCCAAATCAACTAATACAAACAATATAAATCTGAGTTCATGATCCAGAAAAATGGCTGATGAATGACTATAATACACTATTTGCAATCAAACAAAATCAAGGAAGGTCAAATTAGAATGTAAATGAAATAGAATTTCAAATAATTTAGCAATGTTTTTGCCTTCATAATCAAATATAATTTTGCTGACAGCATAATTAAAAACTATCCTTGCCCTAGAGTCAAGTGGATGTAAAGATAGAGAAAATGCATTTTGTGATTTAAAAAAAAAAAAAAAAAGATTAGGAGCTGAGAAAGAAAAACCTACCTCTTTTTCCCCAAAGTAGGGAAAATTTGCATTAAAAGACTGATTGTTGATCAAGGGTCAAATATCTACTAAATCTGGTCTCATCTAAAGTCAGCTTGGTCCTTCCCCATGCTGCTAGTGCATTCTCTTGCCTCTGCTCAGCAGCATTTCTCGACTGGCCATTCTGGATCAGTGCCTAAGTTTTAACACTGCCTAGATGAGCAAGGTTAATTTCCTATAGACAGTAGGTATATGGAGGAAAATCAGAACTATTAGCAGGGCTAACCTGTCAGTCTAATAAACAAAAGAAGAGAGGACAAGGAGAAAAGAAAAAAGAGGGAATGAGTTAAGTAAAGATATCAAAGCATATAATAAACAGTCCACAAGGTATAAACCAACTGACCAGAGAGGGTATGCAGTGCCACTTAAGGGCCAGAGAAACTTCTGTATCACTCAAGTTGGAAGGCTTCAGTCATGTGCCATTATTTCTCCACCTAGACTTGGATCCAAATAGTCCAATCTGCCAGAAATGTGAGGTGAGTATTACAAATTTAGGTTGGAAGACAAACGTCTAGACATACAATGTGTTAAAGGAGAGGAGAGTATAGGATGCCCTGGAATACATAGAGGGGGCAACTAATATGAATTTAAAAGAAACGTAGTTTAACTGAGGCTGAAAGGATGGGAAGAGGGTAGCCAGGCAAAGAGAAGGGAAGGATGTTTCTCTCTTAGAGAGGGAATGGATTCTGCAAGTGCCCAAAGGCAAGAGAATTGTTAAAGAGAAGTGAATTTAGCATAGACTTGAGAGTAGTGTTGAGCAATGAGATAGGATTGGACACCATCAGGATACTAGAAAATCTTGTATGTCACCTCAGGGACAATGGAGCCACTGCAGGTATCAGAAATTAACTTGAAAAAAATCACTTACCAATGACTGGCTCTATATAATTTTACTTTTAGACTAGACACATGACAATTTAAGCTAAAGGATAATTAAGAATTTTGCAAACCCCCAAGAACATTGTTATAGCTTTTAATCATCATTATATTTTAGATGAACATGGTATATCCTACAAATGGCCTTTTAACTTTATCACGGGGTATTTATTTATGATTTAGCTCCTTCTCATGAAAATACTGTATCTTTAAAAAAATTTCTGATTGTTTAGATTACAAAAAAATAAATTCTTGTTATATTTTAGAATTGCTGGAAGCTTAAAATTTTGATGACTCATTTCATCAATAAAATGTTTTCAGCGTATACTTTATATATATGAACAAAAATACATGAATATATAGAATAAAAATACATGTGAATATATATTGCATATGTTATGTACATAATAGTACATAATTTCAAATAAATTGTATATAATATATTTTGTATAAAATATATACATTATAAAGTATATGTAGAAATTAAAAAATAATGAGCAGAAAAAAAATTAGAAATCAAAATTCTAATAGAAGAAATAGAACTTTCCCAAGGGACTTGGAAGACCCACTCTGGAGACAACTGTTATAACCCACATAAAATCAGAGTTCCGATTTTTTTTCATATTTTCATTTTTTCATAAATTCTGCACATGGGACTGTATATTTCTTACTTGAAGAAATAAAATATTATGTGGGGAACATTCTTAATTTCAGGCACACTTTCACAGAAAATTAATCAAGTGTTCTTACTATTTTGATTACAAAAGAAAAATTCCAACCACAAGAATCACTGAGGTCACCATGTACTCTTGAATGGATTCAGTGTGTTATGTTGCCACAGGAATTTCAAACTTGTAAAGTTGTATGACGCTCTCGAAGCCTTATGTTTCTTACTGCAAGGAACAGAGAACAGATGGATTTTAGTACTAAAAATTAAACCTAAGGACCTCAATAAGAGAAAAATAAAGAAGGTAAGTGGGAAAAAAAATATGCGGTAAAAAGGACCATCATTTAAGGCCCTCCAGAGGCTTCCTAGTTTAAAATAACTCAGTACTGTCTTTTCTGGACTGAGGACCTGCATTTGAACACACCACTGAAAACCCTGGTGTGGTGGCCAGACCATGGGTTCTTGGGTCAGCCTGGTTTTGATCCAGCTCTGTGTGAAATTAGGCAAGATACTTAACCTTTCTAAGCCTTTGTTTCCTTATCTATAACATGGGTATGAGTGACACCTACCTACTAGGATTGCTGGATGGATTAAATGAAATAATAATGTATGTGAGGTGTTTAACACAGTGCCTGGGCTGTAGTAAGCACTCAATAAATACCAGCATAATTGTTCAAAGAAATAGAAGTATACAGTGAACATAGCATCACCTTTTCTGACAAAAAGCCCAGGGTTAACATAAAATGTAAACACTTTTTAAGCTTTTGTTCTTACAGAATTTTGATTTTCTAATTATCACAGTGTACTTTCAAATGTCTGAATCAATGCCATTTCATTTAGATTAAAAACTAGAAATAGCAGGCTATCAAACTTGCTTTCTGCAAAGCAGCAGGCAGAGTGCTGAGGGCCCAGGATGTGGAAGAGATAAACATAATTAAGTGGGAAGGGCAATGATTAAGGCAGTCTTAGCTTATGCTAGGACAGGTCTTGCTAGTAGAAGGGCAAATGAGGTGATAATTTCAGTTCCTAAATACTAGAGCAAGAAGCTGTGAGACGGTTGTTAGGAGAGAAATGAAAAATAGTCTCAAGGAGAAAGAGGGCTGGAAAGTACAACATACACACATGCTTCTTTCCTAAATATTTGCCTGTGTACCTTATCACATGCCACATGCCATACTAGGCATTTTCACAAACTGTCTTTATCTGCCTATTTTATAGATGAAACCCTAAGGTTCAGAGATTATAAATTGCTTGCCCAAGATTATACAAAGAAAATAGAATTACAGTCAGTGGTGGCATATGTTGTTTGTAGTGATGATTATCGTAATATGGGTCAGGGACATTAGAGAGACCAGGCTCAAAGGAGCTGAGCTATGGAGAAAGAGTCTGCTCCCAGATTTTTAAGCAGCAGTTTTAGGATCTTCCACTTGACTGAAAATAGCCAAATTTGCATTGAAAAGTCATTGAAGTCAAGAGATAACCCTAAGAGACTTCATGTGGGTGATTTGTTGCTACAGAAGCAACTTGCTTGGTACTTGATGGTTACAGGCTGAACAGTTCTTGCTTTTTGTCCAGGAAATGTAAAACTGAAGGAATGCAGATTTGCCAGGCAGGGAAATAACTCATTAAGCTCATAATATGATAAAAAGAAACAGGTTGTGAGAGAAAATTTTTATATAGAGTTTTTTCTGAACAGTCTTATTTAGGCTTATATCATTGTTTAATAATAAAGTTTTACGCCTCGTTGTCATCTATTTTGCTTACTGATTGCACAATTTACAGTCACTTTGGGACAGGGGTCCTGAGGCTGATTACTAAAAAGCTGTGAAAACTTTTATCCTTATCCACAGTTAAAGCACCCAAGCATTTCAGCTACCTTTCAGAAATATTTTCAGATTCTATAGACACTAAAAAACTCTGCTTCTGTGATGCTGTGGAAATAGATTGGGTATCTAAAACCTACACTGTAGAGACTATTTCTCACCTACTAAGATTGTGCCTATAATTAGTAGATACTACCACCAAGATAGTGGAATTTAGGCTCATCTGTTGGGGCCTATGTAGTACAGGAACCCTAGGAATCAGTGACTAAAAAGTCTGGATTTAGCTTTTGTTATTAAAAAAAAAAAATCTTAAGCCAGACACAATCGGAGAAATCTTGTCTGATTCCACTTACATGAAGAACCTAGAATAGACAAACTCAGAGAGACAGAAAGTTTGGTAGTTATCAGAGTCTGGGAGGAGAGGAGAGATGGGGAGTTATTGTTTAATGGATACAGAGTTCCAGTTTGGGAAGAAGAAAAAATTCTGGAGATGGATATTTGTAATGGTGGTACAATGATGTGAATGTACTTTATGCCACTTAGCTGCATATGGTTAAAATGGTATGTTTTATGCATATTTTATTTACCATAATAAAAAATTCTTAAGCCACAGAAATAATGCCAATAATACCTACCAATATTGACTAGTGCACTGGACAATGTGCTAAATGCTTTTCATGCACTCTCTTAGTTAACCCTTAAGGTAAGTACCAGAGAGAATGAGACACAAAAGCTTAATTCATATGTCTAGGCTTCACACAAATAGTAAATGGTATAGCAGGCTTTGAACCTGGGCCTATTTACAAAGCCCATGATATACGTACAACATTATATATATGGGACTTTAGAGAACTTTTTAAAGTTTATATAAAACTTTTATATTAGATTTATATTTTCATATCATACCAAAGGCAAGATTTATATAAATAAAAACATCAAAGCTCAGTGTTCTAACACTAACAAGTGGCTTTATTCTCAGGAGATGCTTTTTCAACTCTCCTTCATCTACAGAACTTTAAACACACAACAGAGGCAATCTCAGGGAAGAGCATCCATCCTTGTTTCTGAACAGTACAGTGTAATTTTGACAATAAGATGGAGGAGGGGGAGAGTGAATTTATTCTTTCCCCTTCTGTTCCCTACTGTTGTTTCAGATCACAGTGCCACTAGATGGCCTCTTTTTTGATTTCAAGAATGGACTTGTTACTTTTTGATTTTGCCCTCATATCATACTCTGCTCTCAAAACTGTCCCCCCTCTGGCCTGGGTAATCCATCAGGGGCCCAACCTCCCCTAGTTTCACAAAGGTAGGCAAATGACTCCAGCAGAGACAGAATCGTTTTGAAGGAGTGAGTGTTGACTTGCTGCCACTTCAAAAGAACCTGCCTGAAGATGAGGCCGGTACTTAGAAAAACCATAGCCAAGAAATGGAGAAAGTTGTCTTGACGCTACTTTAAAATATCTGGCTTTTATTTATTTATTTATGGCTGCATTGGGTCTTCATTCCTGCTCGCGGGCTTTCTCTAGTTGCAGCAAGCGGGGGCTACTCTTCGTTGCGGTGTGTGGGCTTCTCATTGAAGTGGCTTTTCTTGTGGAGCATGGGCTCTAGGCATGTGGGCTTCAGTAGTTGCAGCACACGGGCTCAGTAGTTGTGGCATACGGGGTTAGTTGTTCTGCGGCTTTTGGGATCTTCCTGGACCAGGGATCAAACCTGTGTCCCCTGCATTGGCAGGTGGATTCTTAACCACTGCGCCACCAGGGAAGTCCCAAAACATCTGGCTTTTGTTCCAGATGATTGTGTGCCTGGCACACAATAAGCACTGGATTATATTTTCCTTGAAATAACATATTGTCTGACCAACTTATGAGAACTCCAAGATCTTCATTTCTGAAATGTGGCCCTGAACGCAATCTCTCCTCATTCCACTTCTCCCATTCATTCATTCATTCTCTGAATATTTATTATGTATCAGGTGAGACAACACAAACAGAAGTCATAATCTGTGGTGAATGTAGCATCAGAAACATTTAGAGTATTATAGGCGCACAGAGGAAGCACCTCTGCCTCTGTGGGAAGAGTATTCCAGGCTGAGGATGGAAGGTGCAAGCTCTCAGGGGGCTATGCTTGGTGGGTTCAAGGACACCACGGAGGCCAGTGTGGCCTGTCTCCTTTGTTTCCACCTTTCTCCCCCTGAGAATATGGTTATCCATGCAATGTGCCCTTTAGTTTATCTTTTTCCTTTTTTCCTTGGAGAGAAGATCTCTTTCACTCCTAAGGCTATGAATAGATGACTTCCAACACAAACCGTCAGTCTAATCTCTCCACACAACTCCAAGCAAGCATTTTCATTTGCTTTCATGAAACCTCCACTTGGATTTCCTCCTCATTCCTTCAGATCTACATGTTCTCCAAAGAATTCATCATCCTCTCCACCCCAAACACACCCAACCAGCTCCTCTTCTTGGTAATACTTTCCTTGACAATGGCCCATTATTACTGAATCAGTGAGGCTTACAACTTTGGAGTCACCTTTCCTTCCCCCTCCCTGGTATCTCACGTGTAATCACATACTTAAACCAGATGGCAAACTGTCCAAATTCCAAGGATGGCCCCCACCAAAGTTCTAAGCCAGAACAAACGTGTAATTGGGCAATCATTCTCTGGCTATTGCAACCAATAGGAAATTATTTTTTTTCCTTTTTGACTCACCTGCAACATTTATCTTTACCTGAAAACTTTTATGGAGGTAAAATCTGGAAAACCACAAACCACACTTCCAGATGAGCTTCCATGGTTAATGCGTTCTGAACAAATCATTTTAAACACAGTGAAAACACTTGAGTGCAAGTGTTTATGCATCACTACACGTTGACTTAAGACAGTTGGGATTGCCAGTTGGGTTTCCCTGTGCTGTTTCTAACGGTCCCAGGGATTCTAAACTATTCTGTCTTAATTTTATCCTGGCATTGAAGTGATGTGAAGTCTCAAAATTCACTTTAGTGCTGTGCAAGGGCTTCTAAACAGCTCAAGCTTTCCTCATTAAGACAGCACTCCTATTCTCTCCATTATTTTTTAACTTTTTATTTTATATTGGAGTATAGTTCATTAACAATGTTGTGATAGTTTCAGGTGTACAACAAAGTGATTCAGTTATACATATATCAGTTCTTTTTCAAATCCTTTTCCTATTTAGGTTGTTACATAATATTGAGCAGATTTCCCTGTGTTATACAGTAGATGCTTGTTGGTTATCCATTTTAAATATAGCAATGTGTACATGTCAATCCCACTTTCCCTAACTATCCCTTCCCCCAATCCTTCCCCTCTGGTAACCATAAGTCATTCTCTAAGTCTGGACATATATCCAGAGAAAAACATGGTCTGAAAGGATACATGCATCCCAGTGTTCATTGCACCACTGTTTACAACAGCCAAGACATGGAAGCAACCTAAATGTCCATCGACAGAGGAATGGATAAAGAAAATGTGGTACATAAATACAATGGAATATTACTCAGCCTTAAAAAGAAATGAAACTGAGTTATTTGTAGTAAGGTGGATGGACCTAGAGTCTGTCATACAGAGTGAAGTAAATCAGAGAAAGAGAAATATCGTATGATGCCACTTATATGCAGAATCTAAAAAGAAATGATACAAATGAACTTATTTACAAAATAGAAACAGACTCTCCATATATTTTTTTTAACTTTCAAGCATCACTTCTTTAGAAAGCATTCCTGGCAGCTGGGCCGGTCAAGGTGGCGGTCAGTGGTGGGTCAAGGTGAACAGTGGCTGAGGTGTGGGAAGTGGCATGGAGTCGAGCCTGGGACTGCGGAAGCGTGGGGGGACCACAGTAGAAATCCTCAGGGGCAAGAAAGAAAGCCTGGACCTCGAAGTCCCTGAGCAACTCTTCTCCTTGGATTTGGGGAGCCTGCCCCCCATCTTAAAAAAAAAAGAAAGGAAGAAAGCATTCCCTTATTTATCAATACTTTATTCACACTCATGTGCTTTGTGTTACTCCAGCATTCAAGCCAAAATATTTGCCAATTCTGATTGAGAAGTAGGCAGTCCATATGAACAGTAAAAAATAATTTATCAAGAATAATTAAAATTCCATTTTAATGATTTCAAGAAATCATGGTGGTTGTTTGGCTTGATGAAACCCAACACTGGAGCCTCCCCAGCTCTTTGGTGGGGCTAATGGCGGACTCTGGGAGGGCTCACACCAAGGAGTAGTTCCCAGAGCTTCTGCTGCCAGTGTCCTTGTCCCTGTGGTAAGCCACAGCCAACCCCCACCTCTGCAGGAGACCCTCCAATACTAGCAGCTCAAGCTTTTAAAATCAACATCTTCCCTGAATCCAAAATTATTGCTCAGATTGGTGACTCCATCTCACTGACTTGCAGCACAACAGACTGCGAGTCCCCATCGTTCTCCTGGAGAACTCAGACAGACAGTCTGCTGAACGGGAAGATGAGAAATGAGGGGACAGAATCCACGCTGACCATGGATCCTGTTAGTCTGGGGAATGAACACTATTACTTGTGCACAGTGATTTGTGAGTCCCAGAAACTGGAAGAAGGAATCCCAGTGGAGATCTACTCTTTCCCTAAGGACCCAGAGATCCATTTGAGTGGCTCCCTGGAAGTTGGGAAGCCAGTCACAGTCACGTGTTTGGTCCCTGCTGTTTACCCATTTGAAAAGCTGGAGATAGAATTACTGAAGGGCAACCGTACAGTGAAGACACAGAACTTTCTGGAGCCTTCAGAAATGAAGTCCCAGGAAACAAAGAGTTTGGAAGTAACCTTCACTCCTGTTTATGAGGATATTGGGAAAGCTCTTGTTTGTCAAGCTACAGTACACATTAATGAAATTGATTCTCAACCCCAAGTACGGGGGACTACAAAAAAACTGCAAGTCTACGTCTCACCCAAGGACACAGTTATATCTGTGAATCCCTCCACAAGCCTGCAAGAAGCTGACTCCATGACAATGACAGGTACCAGTGAAGGTCTACCAGCTCCACAGATTTTTCTGGAGCAAGAAATTAGACAATGGGAATCTACAGCTCCTTTCTGAGAATGCAACTCTCACTTTAATTGCTATGAGGATGGAAGATTCTGGAATTTATGTGTGTGAAGGAGTTAACCTGGTTGGGAAAGACAGAAAAGAGGTGAAATTAATTGTTCAAGAGAAAATGTTTACTGTAGAGATCTCTCCTGGATCCCAGATTGCTGCTCAGATTGGCGACTCAGTTGTGTTGACCTGTGATGTCATGTGTTGCGAGTCCCTATCTTTCTCTTGGAGAACCCAGATAGACAGCCCTCTGAATGGGAAGGTGAGGAGCAAGGGGTCCAAGTCCACGTTGATCCTGAGCCCTGTGAGATTTGAGAACGAACATTTTTACCTATGCACCGTGACATGTGGACATAAGAAACTGGAAAAGGTAATCCAGGTGGAGCTCTACTCCTTCCCTAGAGATCCAGAAATTGAGATGAGTGGTCTGTTAGTGAGTGGAAACCTGGTCACTGTAAGCTGCAAGGTTCCTGTTGTGTATCCTTTTGACCGGCTGGAGATTGAATTACTTAAAGGGGAGAGTATTATGAAAAATAAAATCTTTTTGGAAGATGTAAGTAAGAAATCCCTAGAGACCAAGAGATTGGAAATGATCTTCATCCCCACCACTGAAGATACTGGAAAAGTTCTTGTTTGTCTGACTAAGTTACCTATTGATGAAATGGAATTTGAACATAAACAAAGGCAGAGTACACAGGTACTATATGTTAATGTTGCTCCTGGTGATACAACCCTCTTGGTCAGCCCCTCCTCCATCCTGGAGGAAGGTAGGTCTGTGAATATGACATGCCCTAGCGATGGCCTTCCAGCTTCGAAAATCCTGTGGAGCAGGCTACTAAGTAATGGGGATCTATAGCCTCTTTCTGAGAATATCACTCTCACCTTAACGTCTACAAAAATAGGAGATTCTGGTATTTATGTCTGTGAAGGCATTAAACAGATTGGAATAAGCAGAAAAGAAGTCAAATTAATTATCCAAGTTGCTCCAAAAGATATACAACTTAACAGCTTTTCCTTCTGAGAATGTCAAGGAGGAGACACTGTCATTATCTCCTGTACATGTGGAAATGTTCCCCAAACTTTGATAATCCTGAAGAAAAAAGCAGAGTCAGGCTACATAGTGCCTAAGTCTACAGATGGTGCATATACCCTCCACAGGGCCCAGTTAGAGGATGCGGGAGTATATGAATGTGAATCTAAAAATGAAGTTGGCTTTCAATTAACAAGCATAACACTCAATGTTAAAGGAAGAGAAAGTAACAAGAACTATTTTTCTCCTGAACTTCTCATGCTCTATTGTGCATCCTCCTTAATAATACCTGCCATTGGAATGATTATTTACTTTGCTAGAAAAGCTAACATGAAAGGGTCATACAGTCTTGTAGAAGCAAGGAAATCAAAAGTGTAGCTAATGTTTGAAATGCTCAGAGACACGATGTTCAAATCCTCAGTACTGCTCATCATTCCATGAGGAAAACAACAAGCTAGGAGTCCAGACTTCCTTGAATGTAGTAAACTCTTGGAAAGAAATGGCTTCCTATGCCCCTTGTTGTGAGCCAGAAGCCAAAGGAAAATTTTGGCCTAAAAAATAGGCACTACCTTTGAGATGTGATAACTGGAGTAGTTTCTTGATGTGTATATGCAATAACATGACTTGTATATATGTAAAATAAAACTATGTCAGAGCAAGATTGCTTGGAATATCAGCACACTATAGTCACATTTCTAAAATTATTAAAATGTTGCTTGGACTGACTGTTATAACTTAATTCCTGTTAATATTGATTGGCAGCTGAACCATGTCATCTTTGTACTATATTATTTCCTTTAACAAAATTTTATTCCTATAAAGTTCATAGACAACAATTCCATGTTTTGTAAAGATGCTAGAGTTTTATATTGTTATAGGCAAATGATAAACCAAAAGGGCACTGGGTTGACTTTCAGGTACTGAACACTTCAATCTATGGTATAATGGTTGATTGGATTTCTCTGGATGGTACTGACATGGTACGGAGACGTTTTATGATATTGTTTTTTCATCAGACTCTTGTGTAACTTTCCCAATGAGGTCTAAAAATGCAACTTCTTTTGATTTTCTTTTGTAAATGTTTAGGTTTTTTTGTATAGTAAAGTGATAATTTCTGGAATTGAAAAAAAAAGAATTCGTGGTAACTCTAGTCAGGATAAATGTTGCCAGTTAAGGATTAATATGAAGCATAACAAAATATCAGTGGAGGAGATTATTAGCAAAGCAACATAAAGTAGAATTATATAAGGTATATAAATTATCCCTTGTCAGAAGATTGCTGACTCTGAAAATTTAATGTCAGTTACAAATTAGGAACACAGTTAATATATTTATCTCTAAATGTTTTCCTTGCTCTAGGGCAGCATGCTTGTCAAACTTTTTCACACTATGGCACATGTAGAAAATCATCTTTGTGTAGTGCATTGGTGTAAGTAAATGAAGCTGCTCACAGACATGGGAACAGACCAGGGTTCTGGGCTCCAGGTCCTGTCCATCAATCCCAAGTGCTGAGAGGGCCCATATCTGAACATATTTGTTACCCATTCATGATTGAGAAGTTCTAGTCTTGAAAATGGGAAGGCAGCATAGCATAGTGGTCCTAAACTCATCTCTGAAATCAAACTGTGTTCTCAAGCCCTTCTTAGCCATGAGAGCTCTCTGACTTTCATTTTCCTCACCTGTAAAGGGGGCTAATCAATTCTACTGCACAGAGTTAGATCATCCCTGAAAGTGATTGGAATTATGTCTGATACACAGTAGGAGCTCAAAAAAAGTTAGCTGTTACCTTGTACTCAAACTTTGGTACTATCCGAATATGAGTAAGCCAGATCATATGGAGTAAAGAGGTACACAAACTTCCCATAAGATGAATGGGTCACTAGAGCTAGTGCTACATTATAACCATCAAAATCTTCATGCTCTGCCCTCGAGAGCCATGTCACATCTAAACTAGATTGTGGCTTACATTTTCCCAAAGAATAATTCTAGATACAGAGTAGAATTCAATGGGCAAACATGATCTAATTTACAGTATTTTAAACACAGAGTCCCATTTCAGAAATGAAACTATTTTCTACATTAAAGAAAATATCATTTAAATTACTTATTGTGACCATTAAGAACCTAAGATAATATGGGTTTTGCATAAGTATTATTATCTGAAAACTTTATAAAATTGAATGTGAATTTCATGAAGTCAAGAAGTAATTTTACTTACATTGAAAAGAGCCAAAATATGTGAATCAAACTGAATAGTTGTTAATATGAAAGGAGAGTTAATACTTAAATATTAAATAGAATTTAATTCTCAGAGATTCTATCTCATTCACGTAATTAGCATCTCATTTAGCCAATTCTTATGTTCCGTGGCAGAAGGGCAAATTTAATGGGTATTTTTTTCCCGCTAAAACATATAATTAATATCTGAAATCTGTTGAGAGTTATTTTGAGTTCTCTATATTTTCACCTATGGAGAATTTGCTACAAGGAATCTCTGTACAAAATTACACAATAATTTTGTATGGGATAGTATTTTATACTCTCAAGAAGCATAAAAAAGAAGAAAATCCAAGATGAACACATTCACTGTTGTGGCCTCTCCCGTTGCGGAGCACAGGCTCCGGACGCGCAGGCTCAGCAGCCATGGCTCATGGGCCTAGCCGCTCCCCGGCATGTGGGATCTTCCCGGACCGGGGCACAAACCCGTGCCCCCTGCATCGGCAGGCGGACTCTCAACCACTGCGCCGCCAGGGAAGCCCCCAAATGAACACATTTTCAACCTTGATTTATAATGGCGCAGGGGTCAAAAGAAAGATACATTTATTGTTATTATTTCTAGTGACAAGAATAAGTCTGTGTATCTGAAGTAAGGGATTTCACATGCAAATGTGCTCTGGCTCACAGACATTTCAGTGACTACTTTTTATTTGTTTTGTTTGGTTTTGGTGTGTTAATATTGGGTAGATTGTCTATATACCTTCACAGTTATATGTATAATGATGACAATAAGCTGATCATATATACAACACTTTTGCCTGAAAGCATAAATGCTTTGCTGTAATTTTAATCACCACTTAAATGCAACAAGCCACAGTAATCATAATATGGTAGTTTTAAGTTTAGAAAAATAGTTTCTTTTTAACTGAGTAATGTTAAGATAATTATGTAATTTTCTTTCTCTGATTAATGTATATGTACATATATTTATAAAGTATAGTTTTAAAATTGAAAAACGGTAACAGCACTTTTAGAGTGGAACAAATATCAGAGGAAAAAATGGTAAATAGCTTTTTATTACAAAAGTAGACAGACAGGGCTTCCCTGGTGGCGCAGTGGTTGAGAGTCCGCCTGCCGATGCAGGGAACACGGGTTCATGCCCCAGTCCGGGAGGATCCCACATGCCGCGGAGCGGCTACGCCCGTGAGCCATGGCCGCTGAGCCTGCGCGTCCAGAGCCTGTGCTCCGCAACTGGAGAGGCCACAACAGTGAGAGGCCCGCGTACCGCAAAAAAAAAAAAAAAAAAAAGTAGACAGACAATATTTAAATGATTAACATAATCTATATAAATTATTACTATGTTTCACTTATATACACTCAGAAATCATTTCGATAAACATAATAGCTTTGATTATTTGCAACCCATTGAGTTAATGTGGATTTCTGGTTCCATAAAGAATGCTTACAGTTTTAAAACACTATATTAGGTGATATTTTCAGGGTAATTGATTTCTTTCCCCTTCATTTCTAAATATCTGTGTCTGTATGTCTAAAATAAATTCCCCCTTTTAAGAAATAAATTTCATTTTTTTGTAGATGCCTCAGATATTTTAGAACTTGGGAAATAACACCGAGTAAAATGTTAATACACCTTACTGTTGTAGCATTTTATTAAATTAGGTATTGATAATCATGATTTCAGAGCTTTTGGACACAGTCAAAAAGAAAAAAAATATTTAAAAAATTATAAATATAGAAATAACTTGGTTATTATTTGTATTAGAGATAATAATACCAATTTTTATTTGTTGCTCTGGTGCTTAGCACTGTAGGACATAGGCGATAAAGTGAAGCATTGAAATAATTATGATGCCAGAACACTTGGTGATGATTTTTAATTGTGAGCAGATGAATTTTTGATGTTACAATAATGCTTATCTGTTATTTGAAAATAACCAGGAAATAAATGTTTGAATCATGGCTCTGACCTTTACTAGTTCTATGACCTTGGGCAAATTAACGTCTCAGTGCTTGGTTTGCTCATATATACAATGGAGATAATGGCAGCACTTACTTCGTAGCGTTGTGTAAGAATTAGTAAATTAAAACAGAAAAATACTTAGAACCTTGCCTGAGTAATAGGCATTCAATGTTAGTTATTTTAGTTGTTTTTCATGAAAGTGTATATTTCCCTGCTGTGTTACATATGTTGGATGTTTGTGTGTTTGTTTTTTAAGCTTTGGCGGTTTAACAAAATAGTATCACGATCATCTTCATTTATATTTTCTTCATTACTAGATTGAATTCTTTTCAAATTATTTACAGTCTGCGTGAATCTCCAGAGAATTATTCTGAGTGAAATAGAGCCATTACAAAAAGATTACATATTATATGGCTTCATTTATATAACTTTTTTTTTAAAACTTTTTAATTTGTTTAAAAGTTAAACCCAAGACACACTGACTTCACAGGAAATCCAATGAGAAATGTTTTTCTAGGCTGAACACCTGTTTCCCCTTAGTCTCCCCACAAAAAACATTGCATATTAATTACTTTCATTTTACAATCACTGCTAAATAAACATTTTTAATATAATAATAAGTCAGTAAGGGAACTGAACCAGATTCAGGATTGAAGTAATGCAGTTTTCCATGAAGATATCAAAGCCATATTTTTCACCTCAACTTCCAACATTTCACGTAGGTTAAGGACGTCCCTCAAGCACCTCTAAGCCCTCCTTCCCCCAGCTTCTAACTCATGGCATTCTGCATGGCAGGCCTCCTGAGAGTCTAGGGCATAAGAGTTTTGGGGGGTTCAGAAAGCGGGCTGTGGACCCCCTGCCTGAGGATTTGGTTTGAGCCCTGGATCCGGCCTTACTTGTGTTTCCCCACAAGGATGGCGTCTCAGTCTTTCCTGAAGTTGGGCACCATGAAGAATGCTATGAGTTATATAACATTTTTGAAACACTGCAGGGATCAAACACTGTATGTTTGATCCCTGGTCAGGAAAGATGATCTCACATGGCATGTGGCACGGCCAAAAAAAGGAAATGACAAAATTATAGTAATGAAGACCAGATTAATGGTTGCCAGGATTAAGTAGGGGGTGGGGACAGGAGAGAAGTGGGTGTTGCTATGAAAAAGGAAAATGAGGGATCCTTGTGGTGATAGAACTGTAGTATATCTTGACTGTAGCAATAGTTGTGATATCCCCAGTTTTGATACTCTACTATACTTATGCAAGATGCTACCAATGGGAGATACTGGGTAAAATTTCTGTGGTATCTATTATTTTCTTATATATATAAAAAAAAGCCCCAAAACTCCCTACACAGAAAACCCCAGGACCAGATGGCTTCACTGGCAAACGTCACCATTTTTTTCCCCTGAGACATGTCTTTAGTTGTAAACAAATCTGTTCTGACTTGCCTATTTTCATTTTCTTTTTAAAATTATTATTGCTAATTAATACTGTTTGTAATTCTTTTAAAGAACTTAAATTAGATTTATTTAAACTAAAATAACAAAACAAAAACAATTCACCCACCCATGGCCTCTTGCAACCACCAGTCTGTTCTCTGTATCTATGAGCATTCTTTTTTAAGATTCCACATATAAGAGAGATCATATGGTATTTGTCTTTCCCTGCCTGACTTATTTCACTTAGCATAATGCTGTCAAGATCCATCCATGTTGTTGCAAATGGCAACGTTGCATTATTTTTATGGCTGAATAATATTCCATTGTAGATATATACCACAATTTCTTTACCTAGTCATCATCAATGGACACTTAGTCTCTTTCCATATCTTGGCTATAGTAAATAATGCTGCAGTGAACATGGACATGTATATATCTTTTTAAGGTAGTGATTTTTTTCCCCTTTGGATAAATACCCAGAAGTGGAATTGCAAGATCATATGCTAGTTTGGTTTTTAATTACTTGAGGGACCTCCATACCATTTCTCATAATGGTTTCACCAGTTTACATTCCCACCACAGTACACAAGAGTTCCCTTTTCTTCACATCCTTGCCAACACTTGTTATTTCTTATTTTTTTGATAATAGCCATTCTGAAATGTGTGAGGTGGCATCTCATTGTGGTTTTGATTTGCAGTTCCTTGATGATTAATGATGACAAGTATCTTTCATGTACCTTTTGGCCATCTGTATGTCTTTTTTGGAAAAATGTCTATTCAGGTGTTCTTCCCATTTTTTAAATTGGATTGTTTTTTGCTGTTGAGTTGTGTGAGTTCTTTGTATATTTTGGATATTAGCCCCTTATCAGATATATGATTTGCAATTATTTTCTCCCATTCAGTAGTTTTACGTTTCATTTTGTTGATATTTTCCTTTGCTGTGCAGAAACCTTTTAGTTTGGTGTATTCCCAATTGTTTATTTTTGCTTTTTTGCTTTACTTTTGGTGTCAGATACAAAAAAATCATTGCCAAGACCCATGTCAAGGAGCTTACTGACTATGTTTTCTTCTAGGAGTTTTATTGTTTCAGGGCTCATGTTCAAGCCTTTAATCCATTTTTGAGTTAATTTTTGTGTATTGTGTAAGATAGCTGTCCAGTTTCATTCTTTTGCATGTGGCTGTCCAATTTTCCCAACACTATCTATTGAAGAGACTTCTCCTTTCCCAATGTGTATTCTTGGTTCTTTTGTTGTAAAGGCTCTATAGTCTGTTCCATTGATCTATGTGTCTGTTTTTATTCCAAAAATTATATTGTTTTAATTACTATAACTTCAAAATATAGTTTGAAATCTGAAAGTGTGATGCTTTCAGCTTTATTCTTTCTCAAAATTGTTTTGGCTCTTTGAGGTTTTTGTGGTTCCATATAAGTTTTAGGATTGTTTGTTCTCTTTCTATGAAAAATACCGCTGGAATTTTGATAAGAATTACACTGAATCTGTATATTGTTTTGGATAGTATGGATATTTTAACAAAACTAATTTCTCTAGCCTATGAACATGGAATATCTTTGCATTTATTTGTGTCTTCTTCAATTTCTTTCATTAATGTCTTTTAGTTTTTAATATACAGGTCTTTCACCTCCTTGATTAACTTTGCTCCTAGGTATTTTGTTCTTTTTGATGCAATTGTAAATGGGATTATTAATTTCTCTTTATGATAGCTCATACACTAATAAGCATACACAGCATATTTTTGTATATTGATTTTGTATCCTGAAACTTTACTGAATTTCTTTATTAGTTCTAATAGTGTTTTGATGGAGTCTTTAGGGTTTTCTGTATATAATATCATGTCATCTGCAAGTTTTTTCTTACTTTCCAATTTGAATTCCTTTTATTTCTTTTTCTTGCCTAATTCCTCTGGCTAGGACTTTCAATGCTATGTTAAATAAAAGTGGTGAGAGTGGACATCTTGTCTTGTTCCTAATCTTAGAGGAAAAGCTTTCAGCTTTTATTATATTGAGGTATGCTTCCTCTATACATGCTTTGTTGAGAGTTTTTATCATACATGGGTGTTGAATTTTGTCAAATTCTTTTTCTGCATCTATTGAGATGATCATATCATTTTTATCCTTCACTTTACTAATGGTGTAAAGTGGTGTATCACACTGATTGATTTGCAGCTGTTGAACTATTCTTGCATCTGGGGAATAATCCCATTTGATCATGGTGTATGATCCACTTAATGTGTTGTTAAATTTGATTTGCTGATATTTTGTTGAGAATTTTTGCATCTATATTCATTAGGAATGGCTTGTAATTTTCTCTTTGTGTGTGTGTGTGTGTGTATGGCAAACTCGTCTGGTTTTGGCATCAGGTTATACTGGCCTTGTAAAATGTGTTTGGAAGAATTACCCACTATTCTATTTTTTGGAAGAGTTTGAGGAGAATTGGTATTAATTCTTCTTTGAATATTTGGTGAAATTTCACCAGGAAGCCATACGGTTCTTGACTTTTGTTTGTTGGGAAGTTTTTGATTACTGATTCAATCTCCTTGTTAGTTACTGGTCAGTTTAATTTCATCATAATTTGGTTTTGGTAGGTTGTATGTTTCTAGGGATTTATCCATTTTTTTCTAGGTTGTCCAGTTTTTTGGCATATAATTGTTCATATTGGTCTCATGATCCTCTGTACTTCTGTGGTATCAGTTATAATATTTCCTTTTTCAATTTTGATTTTTATTTATTTGAATCTTTTCTTTTGTTGTTGTTGACTCTAGCTAAATGTTTGTCAATTTTGTTAACTTTTTTCCAAGAACCATCTCTTAGTTTTACTGGTCTTTACTATTGTCTTTTTAGTCTCTTTCATTTATTTCTGCACTAATCTCTGTTATTTTCTTCCTTCTAACTTTGGGCTTTGTTTGTTCTTCTTTTTCTACTTCCTTAAGCTGTAAAGTTAAGTTGTTTGAGATTTTCCTTGTTTCTTGAGGTAGGTGTTTATCTCTATGAACATCCCTCTTCAATCTGCTTTTACTGCATCCCATAAATTTTTGTATGTTACACTTCCACTTTCATTTGTCTCAAAGTATTTTTTGATTTCTCTTTTGACTTCTTCTTTGACCTATTTGTTATTCCATAGCATGTTTATTCTCCAGTTTTCTTTGTGTAATTAATTTCTCATTTCTACCATTGGTTAGAAAAAATGCTTGATATGATTTCAATCCCCTTATATTTATTAAGACTTGTTTTGTGGCCTAACACACAATGTATCTTAGGAAATGTTCTGTGTACACTTGAGAAGAAGGTGTATCCATTGCTTTTGGATGGTACCTTTTGTAAATATCTGTTAAGCCCAACTGGTCTAACATGTCATTTAAGGCAGATGGTTCCTTATTGATTTTTTTTTTTTGTCTCAGTGATCTATCATTTGGCATAGTGGGGTATTAAAGTCTCCTACTATTATTGTATTGCTGTCTATTTCTCCCTTTGGGTGTGTTAATATTTATATATTGAGATGCTCCTATGTTGGGTGCATAAATATTTTAAATGTTATATCCTCTGGTTGGATTAGCCCCTTTATCATGCCCCTTTTTGTCTATTATTATTTTTGTCTCTTAGTCTTTGTTCTAAAGTCTATTTTGTCTGATATAAGTATAAATACTCCAGCTTTCTTTTGGTTTCCATTTGCAATGAATATCTTTTTCCATCCCTTCACTTTCAGTTTGTGTATATCCTTACAGCTAAAGGGTGTCTCTTGTAGGCAGCATGTAGATAGGTCTTGTTTTTTTAATCTATTCAGCCACCCTATGTCTTCTGATTGGAGAATTTAGTCCATTTATATTTAAAGTAATTATTGATAGGTATGTGCTTATTGCTATTTTGTTAATTGTTTTCTTGCTGTTTTTGTAGTTCCTCTCTGTTCCTTTCTTCCTCTCTTGCTCTCTTCCTTTGTGATTTAATGAGTTTCTGTAGTGGTATGCTTATATTCCTGTGTCTTTACCTTTTGTGTACTTCCTGTAGGCTTTTAATTTGTGGTTACCATGAGGCTTACATATAACAACTTATATCTATATCAGTCTTTTATAGATATCTATAAAACTCTAAGAAAAATAAAATGAAAATAAATTGGGAAAAATACTTCCTATACAAATATTAAAGGGTTAATCAATTAATCAAAAAATTACCCCATTTTTATGAAATATCAGAATTTCTAAGGTATTGATAAAAGATTTAAGAAAATAAACATTGAATTACTGAAAGTAAAGAAAGAAACTAATTTCTAAACCTTAATGGCTGTACTTGTTACACTGAGCTCTACAATATCCCTCAGTGAATTTATGAAAGTATTCAGAAAGTTTCTATTAAATTCACAAAAAAATTAAATGTTCTTGTTTTCAATAATGCAGAAAAGGAAAGAGCCTCAGGTATAGTATAATTATGAGTATTAAATTATATTCCCTAGCATTTATATCACGTATGAGAAGTGAAAAGTTATTTACAGTCAACATTTTTGGGGGGGCCACATCACGCGGCTTGCGGGATCTTAGTTCCCTGACCAGGGATTGAACCCAGGCCCTCAGCAGTAAAAGTGTGGAGTCCTAACCACTGGACCACCAGGGAATTCCCTAGAGTCAACATTTTTGAATATTTATTAAATACAGTGAAGTAAGCAAGTCATATTCCATCTACACAAGGTCATATTAATTTTAGTATTCAGTAAGTCAACAAATGTTTGTAATGTATCTACTTGATATTAAGCACTATTCTAGGTGTTGGCAATACAGTGATGAACAAAACAGGGAATAAGACAAGTGCCTCTGAGAGAATGAGGGTGTTGAAATAAAATAATTAAATATACATTAGTACCTATGACTAAGACTCCATGAAACATCTGGTTTCTGTATTTCTGCTTCAGCTGAGCCCTAATCAGTGTCCCTGGTCTATTCTAGGAAAGGGAAGAAAAGCAGTTGTGTACAGGCTAGTGATAAGGAAGAGAGACTTTCTCCAGCTGGCCCCTTCTTTTACTCTGTGCAATGGCAAATACCATTCAAGTAACTCAATATGCTACTACTACTGATTTTACTATTAAAATTTTGGAGGGTTAGAGCCAAGAACTCTAGCTATGCTTGTTCATAAACATGAGAAGGACAGAAAACACGAACTGAGGGAAATGTCAGGGCCAAACTCCATTTAGTGAAGTCTTTCACAGGTGAATGGCAGAGCTGAGATAGAACTCTTTCTATTAAATTTACAGATCAAGTAAGATTCTTCAAGTCTTTCAACATCAGCATTCTAAATATCTCTCTTAATACAATTTTGTAAGGGTGTACAAAGTACATACCCTATGGACACTGGACCAGATATCTTCCTTGGAGTCACTATGAATATCTGTGACATCTTCCTAGAAATCCCCCTGCCAAAATGTCATCAGGATCATCCATTTTATCCTGCTTCTAGGAAGAACTGTTTTTTTGTTTGTTTGTTTGTTTTGTTTTGTTTTTTTTTGTGGTACGCAGGCCTGTCACTGTTGTGGCCTCTCTCGTTGTGGAGCACAGGCTCCGGACGCGCAGGCTCAGCGGCCATGGCTCACGGGACTAGCCGCTCCGCGGCATGTGGGATCTTCCTGGACCGGGGCACGAACCCGCGTCCCCTGCATCGGCAGATGGACTCTCAACCACTGCGCCACCAGGGAAGCCCAGAAGAACTGTTTTAATGGTTACTTAGTTTTGTTTTTCTTTCCCATTCACCAGTTACTGGGGTACCCAGAAAGCCCACGACTTATCTTTAAAAATAAAAATGCCAGCTATTTTTATTGAATTTGTGTAATAGCAAATGTAAAATATATAAAATCAATCCACATATGTTTTGTATCTTTCAGAGACAGAGTTAAAATTTTGTGAAAGAATACTTAAGTAGTCTCAAGCTAATTGTATTTCTTAAGAAAGCTCTCATTTACAATCCCCTTTGATGATTATACTGATAGTGAATTGAAAGTGAGAGTAGTTTTCTCTCTCTTATATATGTAATAAGGCAAATAGTTACCTGTTTGTTAATGCTAGGAAGCTTCTAAATGAGCCCCAGGAGAAACAATAATTCCCAAGTTCTTATAAGGAATGAGCGTATTACTGCATGTGCAAATTTAAAACCAGATTTAGAGCTCATCTGTTTTCAGCTACTATTGCAATGGAGGATAATGCTGGAAGGAAGGAATGGTCAGTCCACATAGCCTGAGGAGCTATGTGGAGAGAGGGAGCTATGTGGATAGAGAGAGCTATGTGGAGAGAGAGAGGAGCTGACAAACCTAGCACTCTGGCATGCCTTCCTCTTGGATAAATATGCAGATCCTATCTACTTTGCATTTTAGAAGTATGGGACAGATGAGCAATTATTTAAATAGATTCCATCAGAATTGGTCTACTTAGCTGCTTTCCTCCTTTAACTGATATGTAAATGTTGGAGATCATCCAGGTTTAATTTATGGACTTTCTTTCTTCAATGTCTACTCTTTCTCTGCAGGTGATCTCATTCATCTCAATGGCTTTTATATGCTAATAACTCCTAAATTTACATCTCTGCCCCAAACTTCTACTCTAAGTTCTAGACCCATATAACCAATTGCCTACTAATACTAGGATTCTTAATTATAACATGTCTAAAACAGAACTCATGAATTTCTTCTCAAACCTGTTAACCCCTCCATCTTATTTGCTACACTGAATGGCTAGCCTCCACTCAGTTGCTAAAGCCGGAAACAAAAATCTATTTTTAATAACCTCTTTTGGAATTCCCTGGTGGTCCAGTGGTTAGGACTCGATGCTTTCACTGCCGTGGGACTGGGTTCAGTCCCTGGTTGGGGAACTAAGATCTCACAAGCTGCCTGGTGTGGTCAAAAAAAAAAAAAAAAAAAACACCACCAACAACAAAAAGTCTTTTTTTAACCCCCCCCATACCCAATTTATTAATGAGTCACTAATTCTATCACTTAAATCTACCTTGAATCTATTGTTGCTTTTGCCAAATCTGCTGGCCCAGTCTTTCTCATCTGGGCACCTGTGAAAGTCTGGAGACTTTACTTCTTTGCCTCTTCTAATCCATACTCCACATACCACCAGATTTACTTTTTGAAAAATGAGAATTCCAAATTTACAGGAAATTTTCAGGTATAGGGCAAAGACAAAGGTCTTCCTGAACTCAGTTTCAGATATGATGATGCATTCATAGTCCCTAAATTCTTCAGTGAGTATCTCCTCTCCTGCCATCAAGACGTTTTTACCATCTAATACAAAGAACCAGTTCAAGTTTTCTGATTATCTTATTATTATTATTATTTTTTGCGGTACGTGGGCCTCTCACTGCTGTGGCCTCTCCTGTTGTGGAGCACAGGCTCCGGGTGCGCAGGCTCAGCGGCCATGGCTCACAGGCCCAGCCACTCCGTGGCATGTGGGATCCTCCCAGACCGGGGCACGAACCCGTGTCCCCTGCATTGGCATGTGGACTCTCAACCACTGCACCACCAGGGAAGTTCCGATTATCTTGATAATGACTTTGTGACTAAGAGATTCAATCCAGGATCACATGTCACATTCTAGTTATATTGTCTCTAGACTTTTTTAACCTGGAACAGTTTTTCAGTCTTTTATTTTCATACTTTTGAGGATTACAGGTCAATTATTTTGTACAAGATGCCTCAGTGTGGGTTTGTCTAATAAAGAGATTCAGATTATGCATTTTTGGCATAAATATCACAGAAGTGATGTTTTTCCCCCCTCATTGCCTCATATTGGATTGTCTTCCAAGAAAAAGATACCAAGTTGAATTAAACACAAAAGAGACTTATTGGGAGAAATGCCTGTGAAGAATAAAGGGGAAGAAGCAGGAATTGGCAGAGAGAGGGTCTTTAGACCAATATTTGGGACAAACACCTGAGAAAGGTGAGAAGGAGGTAAGAACTCACACTCTAGTGCAGTTCTGAGAAAACCTCAAGACAGACTGATGGGGTGTCCCCAAGAAAATGTTTCCTGTTAGAGGAATCCCACATCAGGCAGGAATGGACGGGCTTAAATATCCCCACCATGCTCAGTGATTGGCTGGGAGTAGACTAGGAGAAGTGGACCTCAGCATTCATAGGGATAGTGGCTGGAAGTGTCAGCAGCTTTTCTCTCCAAGGTATGTTCTCTCAGCAGGGCATTTCCATGGCCACCATATATGTGGTATACAATTTTGATGATACCATTTCTGGTGATATGCACTTGGTTAAAGGTGGTACCAGCCAGATTTCTCCACCACAAGTCTGGTAGTTGCTGAATGGTGATTTTTTATGTCCACAATATCTTCTAGATTTATTAGTTGGCATTCTGCTATAAAGTAGAGCTTTCTCTTTTCCCATTTCTTTACTAATTTTTTTCAGTGTTGACTCATATACTCCTATTTCATTAATGGGCTATGACTTGTTTTTATCTTTATTTATGCTGGTGCTCAAATTGTTCCAGAATTGGCCAGCAGGAGTCCTTTCAGGCCAGCTCCTGGTTTTTTTGTTGTTTGTTTTCTTGCTTTGAGGTGTCCTATCATTCTTCGAGCAATTCCTTCTCTTCACCACAAAAAAACACCTCCAGGACCACATTGTCCTGCTCTGTTCACAAAAAGAGCAAGACCAAAGGAGGGACAAAGTGGGGTGGGAACAAGGCCGGGTTATGGTCAGGCTGGGTGAGAAAGTGTCTGAGAAGGAAGAACACAGCTGCCCTTGCCTGGTGAAAAAAAAAAAAAAGCTAGGATTAGCCATTTGTCCCAGCTAGGATTAACCATTTGTCCAAGGAGCACTGGTTCCTTTTAGCAGAGAATGGCATTTTGAAACCAAGATCTGGGTACTAGGTGTTCTCATTATTATTGGAGTGCCATTGCTCCCAGACCATCTCAGTGAACAGAGATAGAAAAAAAAAAATCTATATGCATATACAACATATGTGTACACATACATACTTATATATAAATATATATTTACATATCTCTATTTCTGTTTAGAAAATCAAGACTGAAATTCTAATCCAATGCCAAAAAGTTCCTTCTAACATTCCTGCTTTCCATATTTGTAGCTCCTTCCTATCACAGTGAGAAACATGACTTCCATTATACACAGTGTGTTTATTTATTCCTCATGTATAAAACCAATCTCATGACCTCATTAGGTCACCACTAGACTTTGTGCTCCTTCCTTGAGCAACCCCAGGCTTTCCTCTGGGACACTGTTGCACTCCATCTCAAAATATTTTATAAACACCAGGTCTTTGAAACAAGTTATTATCATCATTGGAATAAACAGTCCGATCAAGAAGTGAAAGAGTGGCATGGACTTATATATACTACCGATGTAAAATAGATAGCTAGTGGGAAGCAGCCACATAGCACAGGGAGATCAGCTCAGTTCTTTGTGACCACCTAGAGGGGTGCGCTAGGGAGGGTGGGAGGGAGACACAAGAGGGGGGAGGTATGGGGATATATGTATATGTATAGCTGATTCACTTTGTTATAAAGCAGAAATGAACACACCATTGTAAAGCAATTATGCTCCAATAAAGATGTTAAAAAAAGGAATCTGTACCTTTAAAACAAACAAACAAACAAAAAACCAAAATTGAATTTAGTGAAATAGTATATAAACTTAAGGAAGAAATACAAAATACGAGGGGAAAATAACAGAGAAAGAAAATGACAGATAAGCTGAGAAACATTAAAGATATTTATTTAATCCTTTAACAGTTAATTATATAGCACCTACCATGTGGCAGGTGCTGTTTTAAGAGCAGGACATGCACCAGTGAAAAGAAAAGATACAGACACAAATTTTTGAATAATAGAAGTGCTAAGTAAAGAATTCACACACACAAAACCCCCCAGAATCACTAATAAGGTGTACAACTGTAAACTGAAGATGCTTTTCAATATATTAAGAAATATGATTTGAGTTGGGGAGGAAGTAAAGAAGAAAACCAACAAACAGAAACGAAGATCAAACATGTCCTGGGAAAATTTTCAATGTCATTCAAAGATGAATCACTGACTTTAACTATAAAGCTATAAAACTTTTAGAAAAAATAACACAGAAGAAATGATTGATACATCCAACATCCTGGATGTGTACCTCCAGAGCATTATACTGGTGAAAAAAGCCAGTCCCCAAAGTTTACATCCTTTATGATTCCATTTTCATAACATTCTTGAAATGACAAAATTATAGAAATGAAGAACAGATTATTGGTTACCAGGGATAAAGGAGGAGGTGGGAGGAGGGAAATGAATGTGGCTATAAAAGAACAACATGCTGTGGCTATAAAAGGAAAGAAATTTCCTTTCTTGTGATGGAAATGTTCAGTTTCTTGACTATATCAGTGTCAAAATCCTGGTTGTGATATTGAGCTTTAGTTTTGCAAGATGTTACCATTGGGGGAAATTGGTAAAGAGTACACAAGATCTCTTATTTCTTACAACTGCATGTGAATTGAATTTACAATTATCTCAAAATAAAAAGTTGAATTAAAAACTGAAAGTATGTAGTCAAAGATTAGTCTGTTTAATAGAGCTATCATCTGTGTATAAAAGTACCTAAAAACATTTTTAGACCTGCAATATTTATTACCCAAGTATATGTTTCCTGTAAAGATCTCTAGAAAACTCAAGACAACCTGTGGACAGGGATAAAGAGGTCCCAACAGAGGCAGTTCAATATTTAGAATAAGTATTATGTAGTTTAGAGATGAGTAAAAAACGTTACTATAACTAAAAATTGATGTAATTACTGACAGAACAAGAGTAATTATGAATACTCTAGAAAGGTAAGGGATGTAATATTACTACTTATTATGACTACTGAAACATTAGTTAAAACTAACAACAAAAAGACTTTCCCATTTAACTAATGATGAAGAATGAGGGAACAGAAAACATCACTAAAGAGCATAAAATTATTTTTCTCTCCTTAAAAGGAAACAAAAATGTAGGATGCTTGATTAGTTATAAATTGATAATTGCAGTATCATGACTGTGAATTGCTTTAACTCATTTATAAAGTGTTAAAAGTACGATATTTACTTTCAAACGTTATTAAAATATTAATGTAAATAGAGTAACACCATAATGGAAAAAGGAAAAGGGAGAAGTATAAATTTTTAAATTATAAAGTAAAATGACAAAACATAAAAGTGGCAAAAATTAATCAATCAAAATAAGTAAATCTCAGATAAAAATAAAAATAATTTGAAATAGTATATTCTTTAAAATAGATAACAAAGTAGAAAAAATTTTAAATGCAGCCTAGAAATTAATTTAGAAAATAATGATTTCTTTACAATTTGGTTTCCAAACAAAACCACAGACGGTCTTTTTGTTTTGAACTTCAAAATGAGAGAGTTTGATTCTAAAGGTTATGTCATTTCTAAAATATATTTTATAGAGAAAAAAAATTAAGGATTGCGATAGTATATATAGTATGTCTCCATTTTTGTCAGTGAGATAAATGCATACAAACATATTTAGATGCATATTTATAGAGAAAAATATCCAAAAATCTTTGCACTAAATTGTTAGTTGTGAATTATATATACCTGTTAAAAAGATAAGATTTCATTAAAATAACTAAAAATACTAAATAGACCTAAGACAAATCATACAACATTAAATAAAATGGAATGTAAAACATAATGAACACACATTTCTGCATTAAACAATATGTATAGGATAATAGTTGAAAAAATTAAACATTTTAGGGAGGTGGAATTAGGCTTGAATTATTTTTAAAAATTTAAAATTTATCCTTGTTCATTAATTCTGAGGGTAGCACCTTGTAATTCCTTTTTTTCCACTTTAAATCTTTAATTCACCTTAATTTTTTCAAAAGATAGCTTGTTTTCACAATGCTATTTATTGATATCACCTTCTTTACATAATATATTCTTATGTATACATGGGTCTGATTCTACACTTTCTCTTCTGTTCCATTAATCTAACTATTTCTTCTGATTTCAATGACTTTACATATGAAATTTTTGCACAGAAAGTCCTCTTTTGTTACCTTTTTTTTAAACTTTCCTGGACATTTTCACACTTTTATTATTGCAGATGATCCGTGCATCAGTTTATTAAAATAAAAATCAAGAACGATGCTTTGGAATAATTATTGTAAGAAGACCTACTTGACAGGATAATTTGAGAGAATTCAATGTGTGATTTAACAATGCGATGAACTGCCTCTTTCATGTTACAAGAATAGTACAGTCCCGTTCACTCATTCCCAGCTAACAGAACAGCTAAAAGTTTAAATATATTATAATCCCTGTAAGAAAAATAGTACAACATTCTATTTATTCTTTTATTTTATTTATTTGAATGATGATATGAAAGAGTAAGTCAAAATGAGAGAGGTGTTTCTAATTTGATTATAAAATTTAAAAATGCTTTATCAATTTTGACTTTGACTTCAAGTTAAATCAACACGAAGAGTTTTCAGCTCATGTGTCAGGAGTAACAAGGCAAGAAATTCAGTGTACTTATGTGATACTAAATGGTAGTAAAAGCTGCATCTAAATAGGCTAATTCTTAACTGATGAGCCAAGAGTAACTCTGATACCCAACAGAGACATACTTTTCAATTATTTGGTCTCTTATATCTCAGTGAGACAATTAGGGCCTCCCTTTCGCCCATGGAGCCTATATACAGTGTCCCCTGCAGAAATGGTAATTAACTCTGTCACTGAAAAAATGGGGAGCAGTGAGGGAAGGAATTCACATTTCTTAAATGTCTGTTATGGGATAAGTGCTTTGCATTTAACTTTTTTGGGGGGGATACAGTACAAAAATTGAATCAGAAGCCAACTACTGTTCACTTTCCTCTCTGCAGAGTTAACTCATTTAAATTATTCAGAACTTTAGGTTAGATGATTTGTCAAAGTAGTTTCTATAAAATTTCAACTTTTCTGTAGTATTACAACTAAAATTGTTTCTTTCAATCAGTTTGAATAAATCCTATTTTAGTTCTAATTTTGTCTATCAAATCAGTAAGTACAAAAAGTCCATAAGCTAAGTCTGATAATAAGCTCAGTTGATATCTACTCCTGAGTGTTTAGTGCACATATTTAACCTTGAAAGCATTTTATAACCATATGCATACTTAGAACTTTCACTATCATTTCTTAAGCTTGAGACTAATGCTGGAGCCGAAATGATCTTATAACTGAACTGATGCCCTACTTCTACATCCAGGAGATATGATAACGCTTGCAACTGCTACCTAGGAATACTTTTCCTTTTCCTTTCAATTACTTTTTGTAAATTTCTCTGTATTTTGAAAATAGATTTTGCTTCTTTTGCTTCATGGGAATTATATCTATTTTTACATATAACAAACTTTTTTCTGAGTGACACTGTCTAACCTAAGTGCCCTAAAATTCATTTTTCTTGATCTCAATGATAAATATTTAAAACTAAGAGATTGGAATACATATTTTTCCATTTGCCTCAAACTATTTTGATAATTATTTGTTATTATTATAGATGCAATTTTCTAGGGCTTGATATTTTCAGAGTGAGTTTAAAATTCAGCGTTAATCAAATTATATCAAGTTTAAGTGGATATGTAATAAAACTTTCACTTAATGAGGGTGATGGTCCCTGGGCTTTGTGGTGCTTCTGAAGCTTCCCATGTCACCAAGGCAACACAGGCTGGATGCTTTTGTGTCACTGCTTATGTAGGCTTCCCATCTGCCAAAGAGTGCACTAGTATAGAAGGCACAGAATGGGGGAATAAGATGCTCCGTTGCTAACTTTCTCTGATCCTGTGTCCTCCTCTTTCAACATGAGAATGCAGAACTAGATGAATCTTCATTCTTTTCAGCTTTAAAACACCTTTTTCCAAAATTGAACAAACTAATTTAAAAATAAATTTCCCTGGAGTATGAATGTTGAGAGTAGAAGAGAATGCAGTAAACGCAGTATGAGTTTCCTCTAAGCCATGCAGTTCTTAGGATGTGCTTCATCCTGTAAACATTTTGAAATTTTTATTTCAGAGATGGAAGAAAAGGAAAATTAAGGAAACATCCTAAGATTAATTGGAATTGGAACTATATTTAACTGCAGATACAAATTAGATACTTACTCTAGAGAGCCATGATTCTGCTCAAGAAGTAGATGAAAAATAAAATGAAATTGAGATGGAAATGGTCCTTAGGTACAGAATCATAGCCTCCACACTGTATACATGTGTAGATATTTTTTGACTTGCACAAAATTATATAGCAAATTGGTGACAGTCAGAAATAAAGTGCATATGTCTCTTAACCCCCAGGTCAATGATCTATTTAATTCTCTAATAACAGTATCTTCTGATATAAGTTAATGGTATCTCATATCAATAAATTATAACATATAATCAATAAGCTATATAAATTATAGATTGTTCATTTTTCTCAGTATTTAAACAGTCTTCAGTCACTCCCATCTTAAGAAAAAAATCTTTTCTCAGTGGTTTCAACCTTCAGTGGGTATCAAGGTACCTGGAGCTCTTAAAAAATAGTCAATGCCTAGGCCCTATCTGCAGAGATTATGAAAATAGGTGAGTAAGGGCAAAGCATGGATATTTTTTGAAAGGTGTCCAGGTGACTCAATGTGAGAGAACCACAGTCCTACCTCCTCCTTTATCTTTCCCCACTCCCCAGCTACTGCTTTCTCCTCTTTAATTCATAGCCTTTTAAAAACTTTAAATGACATAATTAATGTAGAAACTATACAAGCAATGCAAATTTTAGAGTAGGTAAAGAAATGTAAATCTTTTTGAAAAGCAGGTCCTTTTCTAATTAATTTCAACGTTAATTGTAATTTTCTATGCTCCCACTGCCAAGTTTATTGAGAGTGGTCTACATTTGCAGTCTTCATTTACACTTTAACACACTTGCACATGGCTTGCACACCCCCTACTTGCTTGTAATTACTGCCACCAAGTTACCAATGACTGCCTAATTGTCAAACCCAATGAATACTTCCAAGTTTTTAACTTATTTGGGCCTCTCTGTAGTATTTAACAGCCTCCTATTTCTCAAAACTTTTTCCTTCCATTGCCTATGACACTCCCTCCTGGTTGCTATTCTCTCTGGCTGCTCTCTATCAGTCTCCTAGTCACCATCGTATTCACTTGGTACCAAATCCACACCAAAAGCCTCAAATACCATCTATGTGTGTTGATAAGTTCCAAACCTCTATTCCCAGCCCATATCTCTGGACCCACATATCCACTTAATCAGAGAGATCATATCCTCTTGATCTCCATGCCTCATAGACATTTCAAACTCACCATCTCCCACATCTCCAAACTGCTCATAAATATGTCACCATTCACAGAACCTGAGGAGCCATCACAGCTTCTCCCCTTTTTTTGGCACCCTCATCCTATACTCACCAAATTTATTTTCTATACCTCTCAAATGTAACACTTTCTCTTTTTTAATTTTTTATTGTTATGTCTTATTTGTGGCCTTCATCATTTCTCCCCTGGTCTTCAGAGTGAGTAGTAGTCTCGACTCTTCAATTCCTCCAATATTCTTAGTGTCATATAAAATGCAGACTCAATTGCCACTTTGATATCTCCTCATCCATGAACATAAAATCCTAACTTCTTACTTTTTAATATTCTACATAAATCTATTCATGTGATATATATGTGGGTATATAACACACGTACACACACATCATATATGTAATTCTCTAGCCTTAATTCAATATTCCCACTTGCTCTCTATATTCTAGCTGTATTTAATTGCCATGCTCTTGTGCTTTTGTCTTTAGAATGCTCTTCTTCCTCTTCCCTTGGACAATCTGCACTTATCCTTTCAAACTCAATTCAGTTATCACTAACTGTGGAATACTTTCCTACCCTGGTTCATTTCCCTCCCCCCCCCCCCAGTTCCCTTTGTCCTTGTTGCAACTCTTGATTCTAATTTAACCTTCTGCCTCTATGGTATAAACATTTATCGTGGATCTGATCACATTTTATTGTAATTGTTCCTTTATTCTTCTACCTTTCCCACTAAATGAGAGTTCCTCTAGTATTATTCCTATCTCTCTAACTCCAAAGCCTAGCAGAATGTCTGATATCTAGCTAATTTTTTTTCAGTATTTTCTGAAAAAATGACTGACAATAAATGTTCAGAAAATTCGAATCTTGATAAAAGGGTAATATTGGCATCACAAACCACAATAAGGCAATAAACTTAAAGTCAACTGTTTATGAAGGAAATAACTTAGGTTCATAAGATATCAATTCAAATACGTCTAAGTTATATGTTGGCTTAAAAAATTAAAAGAGCTGCTGGTAGAGAAAGCAGTCCACTGGGGAAAACTTACTAGACTGAAAACTCCTTCATTTTCCAACAAACAAACAAACAAACAAAACCAACCCTCAAATAGCATAAAGTAGGATAAATTACAGTTTTCTTTGGTGAAACTTGTTTTCTTATTAGCATTTAGAAAGTGGCTAGCCTCACAGACATGAATAGAGTCTATGAGGTGTAAAGGAAGAGGAGAGACATAAATATACTGATGCACCAATTCAAACTATGTACACAATAAGGAAAGGAACAAAATTCCTATCTGCACAACTTTCACCTTTTACCTAAAAAGACTAAGACACATAACAATGTGTCTTAGTCTTTTTTAGTCACAGATCCCTTTGAGAACCATGTACTTTACAGCCCCTATCTGCAAAAAAACAATAAGCTAAATCTTCTTTAGAAAACTTCCCCAACCTTTACCTAAATACAATGATCTAAGTACTCCTTTCACTAATTACTCAATTTGTGCTATAATTTTTCACTGATATTTTACCCTGTACATGTTATATAGTAGTTATTTTGTGTATGTGTTCTCTCTCCAACTTCACTGTGTGCTCTGCAAACACAGGAGCCAGGTAAAAGTTTTAATACTCTCCCCTATTCTGTTCCATAAATGATCAACTCAGTGTAGTCTGCCAAATATACACTCAAATAGTCAAAGTGCTTCTCAACTCCTAAAAGGTTGGTTTTGGGTAATAATACCTAACGCTTATTATATTCTTACTACCTACCAGGTATTCTCTCAGCACTTAACCCATTTTAATCTCTTTAATTCTCACAATTACCCCACGAGGTAGGCTATCATCCAGGTGAGGAAACTGAAGCACAGAGAGAAGTTAAGTAACTTCTTAGTGTTTCAAGGTCATGTAGCCAGGAAGCAGTGGTATTGGGATTTCACCACTGGCAGTTGGCCTTAAGAGAGCCAACTTCAATATTGTACTATATGACCTCGAGTACTTGAACAGAATATCTATCAATTGGGATGGTTTAATAAGAGGATGACTTCTACCATGCCAAAGAAAGGAATATAGGTTCACTTTACCTATTTTAAAAAAATTAGTGCAATTTTCCCCACTTTCCTTTTGGCTGTATTACCTTCATTCTCTCTCCTCTTCATTTCTTCTCTATTAGTCCCCCACACCTGCTCTCCACCACCATCAAAATAACCCATCTTAAGCTAGTAGGTTTCTTTTCACATTTTTCTCGCTACTCATTTAATCCGATATGGAGAGATGCACCTATTCACATGCACACAAATTCACGTATAGAAAGTCACATACAGAAACTCATGCACAGGAAAGTGAGATAGGACTTTTTCTCAAAAATGTGGTATTTTTACTTAGTTTTCTGCATCTCATTTATTTCACAAAACAGTACTTCCTGGAAATCCCTCTAATTTACTGGCATAAATCTGGTTCTTCCTTTCTAAGGAAGTGGCTAGTCAATCTCCCATGGTATGGATGGTACATTATTTATTTAGCCATTCCCCTATTATGAACTGTGTTCACTTTGTCTCCAGTTGTTTGGCACTAAGAACAATGCTGCAATTAATATGGGGCATCAGAAATGCCAGAGGTGGAATGTGAAGTAGGCTCGCTGCGAATTCCTTCGAGGAAGTTTGCAGGAAGCTTCTCTATATATGGTCTTCCTGAATTCTCTCCTCTTCGAGCAGCAAGGAATATTAAGGTCATTCAGCTCCTTCTCAGCCTTTTAGAGGTCAGGGAGAGCTGACATATTTTTGTGCGACCGATATCAAACTTCCATTTGGAAACCCACAGGATTTCAAAGCTGAAGTCTCCCCAAGATCTGCAGCTTTCCAGCCTTTCTTACCAGCATTTGGCAGCCCATGCAGGAGAAACCCCTGCTCTGGTTTTCTATACCAAGACCCCCACAAACTCATAATAGAGTTGATCCTAGCAGCCAAGTGGAGGGAAGCAAAGACACTCTCAGGTTCAATGTTACCAGAATCTGTTCCAAGTCCATTTAATAATTTAATGCACTGCTATGAAACCTACCTAGAATGCTGATTCCAAGCAAAGCTGTCCTATTATACATTTAAAGTAGAAATATGATGACATAAAACCAGTTAGTTAACTTAATAGCAGAATAATGAACTGAAAAACCTTAGTGGAAAACTACTCAGTTCCCTGTCCTCCCAGCTGTGGTCAACTTGAGTGCAGGATTGTAAGAAATGAGCATGAAACAGGCCATGCATCAAAACATTTCTACTGAAAATGGCTTTATAACTAACAAAGACAGAATCAAAGAATTCACTCTTATGATGGTTATGAGTTTTATGCATCCTCGGATAAATATACTTACATTAAAACATAATTGTATACCTACTTCAAGAATTTTATAATTTTCAAATTACTCTTTTTTTCTGGTTCAATATATATTCTACTCACTCTTTTCTATTCAGCTTCGTGCATATTTTATGATTTTTAAGGCTTTCAATCAACAGGTTATCCCACAGAATATTAGTCACTGTTAAGACAGTAGTATCAGTTAGTAATTACTTAATTCAGATAATCAGGTTTGTTGAAACATGACAGAATGATTAAATATAAATTTACCACCTACATATATCCTGTTTTAACACTATCACACATATAATGCTTTCCCTAAAAATGTTCAATATTTAACTCATAATATTTAACTCATAATACTGTATACTATTAAAATATGTTTTCCCCACACTCTTGAGTGCTGACAGGCACCCTCAGCCAAGGAGAGTGAGCATGGCAGAAAGTACTGTACAATCTTGGGTAATGAACACGCTGCTAACACATTTATCCAGTGAGTGTTCCACTGCACCACCCCAGCTGAAGGCAGTCTGCAACATGTGGTGTCCCGTCTTTGGCCTATTTTATGCTCTAGCAAGCAATTTTGACCTAAAATGTCTAGGAAACGTATACATGCAACAGGATGGGATCTGCTACAAATAAACAAGAACAAGTGTCTTTCTCAGTATTAAGACGAAAGTTTTATGGCAGCTGGAATGGGGCCTCAAGGAAACAGTCATAGAAACAGGGTAGAGGTCAACAGGAAATTAGATTTACCAAAGTCCTGTAACATTATGAAAGGCATCATAAGCATTACTGCAGCCTGAGATACATGACTAACAATTGTTTGACTGGCAGGTAGCATTTCATGATTTGGGGATATTAGAAAAAAAAACACAGAAGATCGAGTGTCAGTGTAAGACATCAGAACCATTTCTCCACAGGGCCTCTGCTATAACCATAACCACCCCCATCTAAGGTCAATTACCAGCATTCCCATTTTTAGGAGCATGTCCTCCTTTGTTCTTGAATTGCTCCCTCCCCTGGCATAATCTTTTATTTTCTCAGGCACACAAGTGATCTGGCATACCAATTATCAAAAGATTTTACTGATTTACCTTTAGAATTATCTATTTTAAATCTTCAGCTACCTGAGAAAATAGTTTGCAGCAATCACTTTGCAATTCAGAAGTACCAAGTTATTATTTAGTTGTTGAATTATTTAACAGTTTTCATTCAACATATGTGAGGTTATTGGAACTCCTTAGCTTTAAATATCCTGTGGAACAAGTGATTCCACTCCCTTCTTTTAAGCTTTTTAGGTTAAAGACATGACCTTTAAAAAAATTATATCCTGAACAGTTTATTATAACAGAAATTAGCAATGTCCAATTTAAAAACCAGATAGTGTTATTCAGACCACCATTCTGGTACACTGAGTGGCCTGTGTCTGAAACAAAATTCCATCATTGAAGTCATCAACCTAGGTCAGCATCATTGCTCCTGAGGTCCTCATTAAAGCTCTCTTATTCTCTGCAAATGCTGACTGGTTTTGAACAGCATGGATTTACCATGCATCTCAGGATTTACCTGCATCAACCTGGCACATACCTAGCAACTTTCAGCATTCTAAAGAAAGTCCCACAAATATTGACGTATGTAAGCCATAGCACCTTTCCTAAGAACAGTTCCAATCAGCATTGCACATTAACAAACACATACTGGTATATGCTTGTAGCTCCACCACCTAGCTCAGTTAGAGCAATGGTAAATAAGAGTAGATACTGAACTTAATAGCTTCTCAGGGAGGGAAATGTTTTATAGTCATAGGCTTGATCCTATCAGGGGAAAGTCTTCTTAAAAGGTTTGCAGTTGGTTACAAAGTGCTTAAAAGGAGAGTATGGTTGGTTCTGAACAAACCCACAAAGTCACTTCTGAACATAAACTCAAAATACACATTCTAATGACAGAGATTTGGTTCTATTATTTTCACAAACCAAAGTACAGATTTCAAGTTATTTCACAAATCAGATGATCAAATGAAAATGGACATGAAAACATTTAGTAAATTATTATGTTTTTAAAAAGAGGTGCTGCTGTTTAAAAATAATTTACATGACAGAACTTGGCAAAGAGTAAACAAAATCATTAGTAATAACCCAGAAAATGTGGAAAACTAAGAAAAAGGCCCAACGAATTAAAAATAGAACATATCTTTCATCAGATTTGAGATAAGGTATATTGTGTGCTTTTAAAAATATGCATAAAGCAACTTTATACTGCACTTAAATGATCTGAGAAATCCAAAACATTTTCTCTTATAAATATATACTCTACGACTGGATGTAATATTTGGGCAACATAAAAGGATCCTGTAGAAATTTGCTGCTGCCAGAAATCTGGGATACAGAGTTAAAGATGGAGTGAATAAGGCATGGTAATGCTTTGTACAATTTATAGACAGCTCATATAAAAAACCAGCTATCAAATAGCATGGCTATAAGGGAAAATAGTTTATGTGGAGGCTAGAGATGATGAACAAAAGGAAAACTGCAGCTTTAGATTAGTATTTTAGAAATAGTAAATCCATACTATTTTAAGTAAAAATGGATGATTTTATTATATAAAATTATGTTGGCAGAATACAGAAAATTACTTCTCTTTTACCTTTACATATTTATTTTAAGTACTAAGCAAAATGCAACAGTTGGAAGAACTCATGACGAACTACCAAAAGGTATTCATTTGGCAAAATTATTCAAGTTACAAAATGCTAATTAAATAAATGCACTTCAAAATACATGAAGTGTAATACAAGTGTATGAAAGTAGTGATCTTAAATTATTGATTTCTTTACCAAAAACTAAACACAAACAAGAAGCACAAGAGAAATACTGTCAAGTTAGACAGAAAAGAATAAATCAAACATATTGTTTATTGAGATAATTAAACTAAATAATTTTTAAAGATAACCAAACAAGTAATTAGGATTCAAAAAAGAATAATAATATTCCAATACTATATATTTTTTCTACCAATAAAAGAAGGAAGGATTTGTAGGCCAATTGAATGCTATAGACTAGACCCAGGTGCCTATAAGATAATTTGCACTGAGTTCTTCTTGGTATGTACATATGAACTTCACTGTTACTCAAAGGTGAGCAAACTTAGGCATTATGAAGGACAGGAAAACAATTATACCTGCAACAGGGCAAAAAATTTACACATTAAAGTGGTCAAATGCATCTTTAGCATAAAACTAAAATAATATGCTTACAAATAATTCTTTTGCACTTTAGTAAATCAGGGCAAAGATTTTACCCTAATGAAAAGGCATATGGGAGGTCTCTGATAAGGTGACATCTTCAGAGCTAAAAAAGAGATACCTATTAGAAAATTTGCATTCATATCTATAATCTCCATTGTAAAAAAAATGAATCATTAAGTTCACAATTAAGCTATTTAAAAAATATAAGATGATAAATGAATAATATGTCATATGAATCATATTGCCAAATCATTATATTCTATACACATAAGTGCTATTAATAAATACACTCAATTCATTCTACAGGAGAAAGAATTGCGAGACTTAATTTCACATTTCAGAATTCCTGAGTCTTAGAGAAAAATAAGTACCAGAAACCAAACAAAATAAGCCTACTCTACAGTATGGCAAATAATACAAATCTGGGCATTAAGTTAACATTACTTATAGTTTTAAAGATGAAGACTTATGGGAAAAATATATATGTACTTCAATGGAATTATAAACATGATTTTAAAGCTTAGTGTTTTAGAAAGGCGTTTTGATCAAACAAGGCCACCTGAGTGACATCTTTAATGACGGTAAGCCCACCACTTTAAAGGAATAACATCTTTATTTCAAAGCCTAATTATGAATATAAAAAGAAAAAGAAGTTTATTTTAATAAAATGTTTTAGTAAGACTGCAATAGGACAGCCCTTTGATGGAAGACCTAAGGAGGGTAAAACCAATGTAATGAAATTAGAACTCAAGTTCTAATTTGAGCCACCACCCATTTAAATAATTTCCCTTTTGCTTTGCATATTACACAGTGAAACTAAAAAAGGTATCTTAAGAGCACTTCAGTCCCACAATGTAGGATTTAAGCTTGTGTGTATCGGTATAATTGATCCTTACAAAAATACATTCAAACAAAAGTTCACGTCTATTTTCTAACTAGCAAGGAAAAGGAAAGCAAAGTGGTCCCACCTAAAACAATTAGAAAAAAAAAAAAAAAAACACACCGTTTATCCTTTCTGGAAAGACTACCAAAGCAAAGAATGTCCAATAATATTATACATTTAAAATTGCATACTTTTACTCATCTTTATAAGTAGGAAAGATGCTTACAACTATTCATAGACTTTATAAATAAAGACACTAAGCAAAAAAATATTTGGATTATTTCTCTATTCATAAGTACCCATAAAGAAAACGATGAAGAAAAACGAAAGTGCAGACCTATAGGCCATTATGGGTATAATAAATGATAAAGAGTTGCAGCCAAAATTGCATCTACATTTACACTTACTTATCCAGAAAATTATTCTTGCTTTTTAAAAAATGTGCAATTTAAAAACTAGTCAGTTTCTGTTTTGTTTTGTTTTTTTGTGCTGTAATACAATTAGAACTTGCATCTGCCCACTAGCGAGGGGACTGCTAGACCTTGGACCACACACTAGGCTCTGACAATCATACATTTCATTAGAATCATACAATATTGATTCCACCTCCAGAAAATGTTAGGGTCCTCTTGTTGTAGAATGAAGAGCCACTGATATTTGGTTGATTGCCTTTAACCAGAGAGGTTTTCAGTTCCATTTCGCAAGCTACAATAGCTGCATTCAATTCCACTTGAGCTCGATGAACTACATAAAACATGAGGCCTATACTTATAATAATCTGTGAATAAAAATAAAATATTACAGTTAACAATAGTTTACATGGAAAAAGGGGAGAAATATATCCAATAAATATTTGTCTTAGAAATGTTACAAACAGGATGCTTGTCAAATACCGTTAGGTAAAATTTTTAAATAGTTTACACACAGTTGTCATTTATTCTTCCTTTGGCTGCCGGGTGTGGAGGGCCAAAATCTACAGGGTAACCATTATATGGTATCCGGGTAACACAAGGCAACTATACATCCCTTTTAGTCCATATTAAATGATGTTTGTTTGATACAAGTCAAGCTTCTCTCTTTGTACCAAAAAGTTTCCTTCAAGGAATAAAAAAAATTTCTACAATAGAGGTAAAGCTGGCTAAACTTTATTAATGTAATAATGTAGTATTATTTCTGTGCAGAACTATAGATGTCCATAGGTATTTTTAAGCCCACTTAGAGAGAAGCACTACCATTTGCAAATGACCTACCTGGTGCAGCCAAAATTTAAAATATTAAGAAACACTTTTAAAAAATGAAATGCCAGACTTCCCTGGTGGCGCAGTGGTTAAGAATCCACCTGCCAATGCAGGGGACACATGTTCAAGCCCTGGTCCAGGAAGATCCCATTTGCCATGGCGCAACTAAGCCTGTGTGCCCCAACTACGGAGCCTGTTCTCTACAGCCCACGAGCCACAGCTACTGAGTCCACGTGCCACAACTACTGAAGCCTGTGCGCCTAGAGCCTGTGCTCCACAACAAGAGAAGCCACCATATGAGAAGCCCACGCACCGCAACGAAGAGTAGACCCTGCTTGCCACAACTAGAGAAAGCCCGTGCACAGTAATGAAGACCCAACACAGCCCAAAATAAATAAATTAATTTAAACAATTAAAAAAAATGAAATGCCAATAAGCTTCAAAAGAAATTAACTAGAGATTGTGAACACGAAACTGTCTATACTTTTCAAAACAAAAACAAAGGAACACGGTGAGGGGAAAAACGCCAGTCAAAGGGGTAACTAGAAAAAGCTTTAAACTGAAAATCAGGTTCTAGTCTTGGTTTAGCCACTCACTAGTGCTGTGATTTCAGGTAAGTCCCTTTAAACCACATGGGCTTCTCCCACTGTCCAAAAGTTGTGGTCCCTCTGTGCTTAAACATTCTACATACAATTCAGCACAATGAATGTCTAAGCAGTCTACATCTTTTAAATGGTATTTATTCCAAAGTTCATTTTAAAGCAGTTCTTTAGAGTTCGGAGCAAATATTCTCAGTAGATATTGTTTAATGTCCCAGCAAGCTTTCAAAGGCTGCTCTAAGCATAGTGATCCTTAAATATAACACTGTTTCAATTAAGCCTACCTATAATTTTATGGGAGAAATATTCTAAATACAAGCGTTGAGGGAGGTAGGGGGAAGGGCAGGATACTGGGAGTAAGGTAGGTTGAGTAGATGGGGGAACCTGGAACTTGCACAAGGGAATCTGTACATGAAGCGAATACCCATTACTTAATACAAGTCTAATCAAATTAGTTATTTTATTCTATTTTTTATGTTATAGGAAACAAAGATATTTATTTTATTCATCCTTATTTAAAACATTTTCTTTTTTTAAATATTTTAATTTTATTGGAGTATAGTTGATTTACAATGTTGTGTTAGTTTTAGATGTATAGCAAAGTGATTCAGTTACAAATACACATACATTCATTCTGTTTTAGAGTCTTTTCTCATATAGGCTACCACAGAATATTGAGTAGAGTTTCCTATGCTGTACAGTAGGTCCTTGTTGGTTATCTATCTTATATATAGTAGTGTACGTATGTTCACCCCAAGCTCCTGATTTATCCCTCCCTTGCCAGTTTCCCTTTTGTAACCATAAGTTTTTTTTTTTTTTTTTTTTTTGTGGTACGCAGGCCTCTCACCGTTGTGGCCTCTCCCGCTGCGGAGCACAGGCTCCGGACACGCAGGCTCAGCGGCCATGGCTCACGGGCCCAGCCGCTCCACGGCATGTGGGATCCTCTCGGACCGGGGCACGAACCCGCGTCCCCTGCATCGGCAGGCGGACTTTCAACCACTGCGCCACCAGGGAAGCCCCATACATTTGTTTTTGATGTCTGTAAGTCTGTTTCTGTTTTGTAAATAAGTTCATTTGTATCTTTTTTAAAAATCAGATTCCACATATGAGTGATATCACGATATTTGTCTTTCTCTGTCTGACTTACCTCACTTAGTATGATAATCTCTAGGTCCATCCATGTTGCTGCAAATGGCATTATTTCATTCTTTTTTATGGCTGAGTAGTTATTTCATTGTATACCACATTGTTATTTCATTGTACCGATCCTCCCGGACTGGGGCACGAACCCCTGCCCCCTGTATCGACAGGCGGACTCCCAACCACTGTGCCACCAGAGAAGCCCCAAATTAGTTATTTTAAATGTAGGCCTTTAAATCTTGTCTTTGTTCTCTAACATATGAGCTCTCTTAAAAACACAAGACATACTTATTGAACACCCTAAGTTTGATACTATGTGGATGGTGATACAATGTAAAGAGATGAAAAAAATGTTAACTAATTGGGGGAGGGTGTGGATGAGATGCTAAGTTCTGCTTAGGACATGCTGAATTTGAGGTGCCTATTAGATATCCAAAGCAATTCAGTGAATGGGTCTAAAGGTATGGAAAGAAGGCTGAGCTGAAGATGTGTATTAGGGAGTCCTTGCAATAAACATAATAGCAGCAACCACAGTAACTTGATTTACCAAGAAGAAAAGTTTTCAGAGTGAGACTAAAAAGCTCTGGCTAGAATCTTGAGGAAGACCAAGTTAGGGGTGAAAAGAGAAGGAGGTGCTGATAAATGAGCCAGGCAAACAGCAAAAAAGATCAGGAGAGTGTTATCAAAGAAGCTAAGAGAAGAAGGTGTTTTTAAAAGGCATAGTCAACAGAATCTTAGGTTGTTAAGATGAGAACTGGAAAGTGTATCTGATTTAGAGAAGATTAGTGATGAAAGCTTGAGGGAAGAATTTGGTGAGGCCACAGAAAATAAGTTTAGAACCACTGAAAAAGTCTTTTGGGTTCCCAGCAAGGGTGAATGGGCTACATCTTTACATGGGATTTTCCCCCAGATGCCTTTCTGGAGCCCAGGGCCTGGCAATGTGTACTGACTCTTCCCAACAGCCCAGTGAAGTAAACAAAACAAAAACACAAAAAACTTTTTTAAAAGTTTCCCTATTAAAATGAATCAAAAAAAAAAAAAAAAAGAACAAAAAGAAAAACAAAAAAACAAAAGAATCAAACCCAAGTAGAAAGACAAGTTTTAAAGGGGAAAGCCTACAGAAAGTGATTTCTTCCGCTGTTAACTGAAAAGCAAGCCGAGAGTATGAGCAGAACATAAGAGGGTTAGTACATTTCTTAGTTGGAAATTGAGGGGTTTCCCATTTGAAGACTTTTGATTTTTCTGTTAAGCAAGAGAGGTAATCTGTTGAGAATGAAGAAGGAAGCCAGGAGAGGAGGAAAAAACGGTGAGGAGGGTGAGGATAAGTTTGAAATAGTCATTGAGGAAAATGGGGGAACGGGAAGACAAAGGAAACAGAATATAGGGCAGTGTTGAGAAACCAGCTGAAGGTTTGCAACCATGAATTAAATATCACCAACTTGCTTGGTTGTATGACTTCCCCAAAAGAGCAGGTGCTAAAGCAGATCAAAACTTGCATTTATCCAGGATTGGGGTTTTGGCTGATGAGTACACACAAAAATATATGGAAAAGATTAACTGAACTGACAAACCATGGAATCTAAGTTGGATTTCAGTACAGTAAATACTTGTGCCTTCCTCTGAACATCTGTTTGGTATTTCTTTGATTTTACAGACACTGTGGACTCTATTTAGGTGGCTACAGTGGGAGGCAAATTTGTGGCTCATTTCTAGTGAATATGAGGAACCTCATGTTATTTACTCTGCTAACTTTAACCTATGCTTCATCCTTTTTTCTTATGCTAATTTTCTCCTTCAAGATGACTTCTTTCTCCTCTCTTTTTATTCTCCTGTATATCTTTTGTAAGCTAAATTAAATCCTCCCTGAAACAAATTACAAGTAACATCATCAATATATCCAATCAAGGCATAAACATGCCTTCACTTTTTTGTTGTTGTGGTGGTTGTTTTTTGTAAATGTCTGGGCTAAGAAACATTTACCTTTTTCCCCCTGTTTTGTATCCTAAGCTTAAATAATTTGCCAATTCAAGCAAAGGGGTAAGAAATCGCTTAGAAAAAAGAACATCCTATATTTTAAGAAGCACCACTGACAAATGCATGAACTAGTTTGTTCTATTACAATTCCATTGATTATAGTTGAGTAATTTACTAAGATGCATAGAAATATAAAGTATCAAATAGTGAATATCTTCTGAAAACTACTAATAATGAGGAATTCTAATTACAATGTCAAGAAAAAAAGATGTTTCAAATTGTTTTCAGGAAACTTGAAAAACATAAAATATGCTTAAATATACTAAAAAAATCAATCTGAGAATGTAGTGTACATCAGAATCTTAGAGTACCTTGGGATGATTATAAACATAAATTATTAACATAGATACTACGTAACACATAGAAAGTTTAGTATGTGATTGGCATGCTACATTAATAAAAATAAACCAACTGTAACAAAAACTCTAAACCTATAGCAGGTTATCTTAAAAAAATGTAGCTCTGAAGAAAAAATAGTAAAGAAAAATAAAAACTGACTTCCTGAATATCAAAACTATTACAAAATTTTTGTTAAAGCAAGCCCTTTCACTGACAAGCTTTATTTATAGTTTAATGTAAATATTCCTGGGCTTACTTTGTTTACTAAACTTGTACTGCATAAGCACAAAGAAAATTAACTCTGGCTTCATTTATCGTAGTATTTTTAATACAATATAGTACCTCAATAAATTGAGAATACCACTAACAGTAAATTGCAATGTGACACCATATATTCAATAACAGTATAAATTAAAACTTACAAGTCAAGGGACCAGTAAGTTAAGTCAGCTATCTCACTAGTATTATCTGCTCAGTAGACCGTTGGTTATAAGTGTGGTCTCTAGAACCAACTGCCTTTGTTCAAATCCTGATCCTACCCCTTGCAGCTCAGACATTAGACAAATTATTATCCAATGGTGTGCTAGTAAACTAGCTCTTAAGGATCAGAGGTGGGAAGCTTGACTTAGAACACTTGCCATTTTCCATAACTGTAGATACCCCCGTCATGACCAATTTCAAGCTACCAGTGTGACATCACTGAATGTACAATTGGCTCGAGATAATAGATAATAAAATTATATGCCTACTAAGGTTTTGGTAGGCATTAAATGAGCTTAAATATATGGCATATAAAGCATTCAATAAATGTTAGTGACCATCATCATCATCTTACTAAATCATCAAAAATTATGGTGATTTTATATTTTGGTAAATCTCAGGAATGAAATGTATCACAAGCAAATGAATTTTTAACTCTTCCTGCATATAATTTAAGGCACTGAATAAGTCTGCCTACATAGCAGGATTTTCCTCTTTTATTAACCTCTTATATTGAATTGTATGTACCCCAAACTATGCTATAATCTGCATGGTAGTAATAATTTATTATACAAATATTATTTGAACTTATAATGGAATACTTCTATACTTTTTATAAAGCAATACTTTCTAAAAAATTTTTGTTCACATCAAATTGTACTAGAAATAAATTTACATTGCCAGTATAATAATCTAAAAAATACAAATAGAAGAGTTCAATACCTTCAAAATTTGAAGGTAAAGTAACTAAGATAAAAACCCAACCCCACCAAATCTCATTATCTTTAGAAATGTAGTATTAACACTTCATACAAACTCAAAACAGTATTTGATTTAGTCATGACTTTGAAAATAATCACTGCAAAAAGAAACCTATTTTTGTCATTCCTTTTTTTTGTGTTTAAGAGAATTTTCAATAAGTGTCAATTCAGTTCTATATATTTCCATATATCCACACAATTAAAAATGTAAGTGTTGTCAAAATATGAAGTAGTACTGAAAGAACAAGAAAAGGTGTAAAAAGGAAAAAATCTTCTTAAATTATTTTCAGTGAAATTTCTTAGATTTGAATCAGTAATGTCATACAAAAAGGAAACAAAAAAAGACAAGCCTTGGCCTTAAACTCACCTGTAAACAAAAAACAAAATATCCACTAACACTTTGTTCTGCAATGACATCTTCCATGGTCCTCAGGGTGGTACCCAAATAAGAATTCAGGAGCTGGGTAGGAAGCAGTCCAACCGAAGATGCCATCAGATAGTTGGGTAAGGAGAGATCAGTAATCTAGAAGAGCAGATTAAATGGAATGATTCATTACAACATAAAATTTCAACTTTACATAAAACTGTGGTACAAGTCTTGCTAGCAGTTTTCCCTTGGAGTAGAGGAAGCTGAACTACTTTTCAAAGCATTCTGGTTTTTAAAAATGATTATAAAGGGAATACATACAGAATGTAAAAGATGAAATAAAAGTTTAAAGAAAAATTTTAATATTCTATTATTCTGCCATTGAAAGCTAATATTTGTGACTATTGTTTTTTCCTTACACGTAAATAAAATGTGCACACACAGATCACTCTGTAAAAACAGTTTTTTAAGTCTTCCTCATGTCATTTAAATATTCTTCATAAGCATACTTAAATGGCAATGTGGTCACTGGGCTTTGAAGCCAGGTAACTCTAGAATGACATTTAAGGGCGGAGTCTTTGAATATCAGTTTTTTCATTTGTAAAATGAGGATAATAACCACTACCTTACATGGTTGTTGTTAGGATGAGAAATATTTGTAAATATCTTAACAAATGCTAGCACATGACTGACACTCAAAAAGGTAGAAATTATTATTATTATACAATTACACTATTGGGTTGGCGAAAAGGTTCATTCAGTTTTTTTCCATAAGATGGCTCTAGTAGCACTTAGGTGTCTTTAACTTCATTCGAAACAATTTTGTTAGATTGTATTGTGACAGCTGTCATATCGGTGTGCATTTAAACAATAACTTATCAAAACTGAATTTTTGTGTAGCCATTTTAATATTAAAGATGGAAGAAAAAAAGCAAGATTTTCTGTATATTATGCTTTATTATTTCAGGAAAGGTAAAAACGCAGCTGAAACGCAAAAAAAGATTTATGCAGTGTATGGAGAAGGTGCTATGACTGAACAGTGGTTTGTAAAGTTCCGCGCTGGAGATTTCTTGCTGAACGATGCTCCACTGTCAGGTAGACCAGGTAAGTTGATAGTGATCAAATCGAGACATTAATTGAGAACAATCAACGTTAAACCACATGGGAGATAGCCAGCATACTCAAAATATCCAAATCAAGCATTGAAAATCATTTGCACCAGTTTGGTTATGTGAATGGCTTTCTTGTTTGGGTTCCACATAAGTTCAGAGAAGAAAACCTTGACTTTATTTCCGCATGCATTTCTCTACTTAAACGTAATGAAAACATTCCATTTTTAAAACAAATTG
>NW_020837983.1:768042-769188 GCF_003676395.1 Aethalodelphis obliquidens
GGGGGGAACCCTTCTTGATGGTATTTTCGCATGCGATTCTCTACTTAAACGTAACAAAAACATTCTGCTTTTAAAACAAATTGTGATGGGCAATGAAAAGTGGATACTGTACAATAATATGGAATGGAAGCGATCGTGAAGTAAGCGAAACCACACCAAAGGCTGGTCTTCATCCAAAGAAGGTCATGCTGTGCATATGGTGGGATTGGAAGGGAGTCCTCTGTTATGAGCTCCTTCTGGAAAACCAAACGATTAATTCCAACGAGTACTGCTCCCAAGTAGACCAACTGAAAGCAGCTCTCGATGAAAAGCGTCCGGAATTGGTCAACAGAAAACGCATAATCTTCCATCAGGATAATGCAAGACTGCATGTTTCTTTGATGACCAGGCAAAAACTGTTACAGCTTGGCTGGGAAGTGCTGATTCATCCACCATATTTACCAGACACTGTACCTTCGGATTTCCATTTATTTATGTCTTTAAAAAATTCTCTTAATAGGGTTTCCCTGGTGGCGCAGTGGTTGAGAGTCCGCCTGCCGATGCAGGGGACGCGGGTTCGTGCCCCGGTCCGGGAAGATCCCACATGCCGCGGAGCTGCTGAGCCTGTGAGCCATGGCCGCTGAGCCTGCGCGTCTGGAGCCTGTGCTCCGCAACGGGAGAGGCCACAACAGTGAGACGCCCACGTACCACAAAAAAAAAAAAAAAAAAAAAAAAACAACAGTGTGCTTTTCAGGGTGATGTTTAAAAAAACTCTAATGTGTGGGATCTTATCAGAAAGTATAACAGTGATGAAATAAAATTTATATTTTAAGGCAAGACAAGAAAAAATTACACATAAAATCCTCTCTCTGTGTTTGTTTGGTCCTGCTCCTTTCCTAATGTGCAGTGTGCATCTGCATTACATCTTAACCTCAGCTCCTCAAAGATGGGAGTACCTGCTCAACCTTAAAGATCTATTTTCTTTCTTCTAACACTAGCAACATAACCTTTTAAAAGAATAGTGTTCTTTCCAAGCTCTGTAGGTTCTCATAGTGACTTGCTGCTTGCTTTGTATGTGGTCACCTGGACTATGGTGAATTATGTAAAATATCAGTATGTCTTTTTTGGTTTTTTTTACATCTTTATTGGAGTATAATTGCTTTACAA
>NW_020837983.1:769288-832686 GCF_003676395.1 Aethalodelphis obliquidens
AAGATGGAATTATGAAGTTGCCTGAAAATGGCAGAAGGTAGTGGAACAAAACAGTGAATGCATTGGTCAACAAAGTTCTCAGTGAAAATGAAAAATGTATACTTTATTGTTACTTAAAAGCCAAAGGAACTTTTTGGCCAACCCAATAACACTGCGTGGATGTAGCACAATTTAACCATTCTTTTGCTGTAGAACATCTAAAATTGTTTCCTTAGTTACTTCTTTGTGTATATGTGATTACGTATTTTTTTTTGCTATTATAAATTTTTTAAACCTATATGAAAACCTTTCTACGTTAACCTCTGTGGGAGAACAGTGTCTAAAATATCCCCAATAAATCCATCTCATAGTATTCATGCCCTTGTGTGATCCTCTCCCCTAGAGTGTGGGCTGGACCTAGTGCTTTCTTCTAGCAAACAGACTGCACAGCATAAGGATGAGATGTTAGTTCCAAGATTAGGTTACAAAAACAACAGGACTTCCATCTCTCCCTCAAGAAGGTAAGTTACCATGTTGTAAGCAGCTCTATGGAGAGGTCCTTGCTGTACCAAGGAACTGATGCCTTCAGCCAACAGCTAGCAAATACCTGAGACCTGCCAACAGCCACCAGAGTAAGCCTGGTAGCAGATTCTCCCCCAGTGGAGCCATAAGATGGCTGCACCTCTGGTCAACATCTTTTTTTTTTTTTTTTTCTGGTCAACATCTTGATTGTAGTACTGAGAGAGAACCTGAATTAGAGGCACCTAGCTATGCTGTACAGGAATTCCCGACCCACAGAAACTGTGAGATAATAAATGTTTATTAAGCCATTCAGTTTTGGAGTGATTGTTACACAGCAAGAAATGACTAATATGCAACTCCATTATTTTAGGAAAGATCATTCGGAATGGAATTACTGGATCAAACAGTAAAAACTGTTTTCCCAGAAGGTTCACAGTTTTACATACCTATCAGTAAGTAATGTATAGGTGTGTCCATTTCATCATACTCTTACCAACTTTAAGTTTTAAATTTCAATCTTTCTTAGTTTGATAGGGGTAAAAATAATGTTTGATCATTGTTTAATCTGTACTATTTTAATTTATATTTACATTAGTTTTAAATATACATTTGCACATCTTTATGGCTTTATTTGTTCACATTTGCTCATTTTTATTGAAATGTTAAGTGTTTTCTTATTTATTCAGGATATTTATTCTTTTTATAGTAAGGGCAACTTTTTGTCCATTATATGTGGTAAATATTTTCCTTTAAAGTGTCTCTTTAATTTTATGTTTTGACATTCAAATGTTTCTAAATTTATACATATATTATTTATATATATTATTAATTGTTTCCTCTGATTTTCCATTGCTTTTAGCTTAAGAATGTCTTTTCAGAACCCATTGTTAATTTCTTCCTATATTTCTTTTATTATATTTTCCTTTTAATATTTACCACTTATTCCTTCTGCAATTTATTTGAATTAAAGGTGAGGATTCCTTATTCCTCCCTTTCCCCAGTAGCCAATTTTCCTAGCATTATTTATTGAATAATCAATAACTTCTCCAGCAACTTATGATGTTTACTTTATTATAAATGAAGTTACTGTATATAAAGGGCTCTATTTGGGACTCTAATACTGTCCACTGATATCTTAAATCTTGTGTTGAAACCAAATTATTGTAAAGACTATCAATTTAATATCTCATAAGGAATTTCCCATCCTTCAAACCCCTATTACTCTTCTTTCTAAAATTTGTATAACCTTCTTACCTATTCATTTTTACAGATACATTTTAGGATCACTCTGTCACTCAAAAAAATTAGTAAATATTAAACTAGGATTAAGGTAAATTTATAAATTAATCTGGACAGAGATGCAATCTCCAGAATATTCAGTCCTCTTATCAAGAAATGTTTTTATAATTACTTAAAAATCCTCCACATTTCTTACTAAAGTTTGGTGGTTTTATTCACATGTATCAGTTATTTCTTATTAGTTTATTTCTAAGCATTCTGTGTTATAGTTGTTGTTGCTACTGCCATTAATTTTGAGAATAACTTTTCCACAACCTTAACTGGGTATTACTGTTATATAAGAAAGCTAGTGGCTATTTTATTAAATTTCACTTTCATTAATTTTTAGAGTCTGGTATTTTAATCAGCTACAGGTTACTCTATAACTACAATCTAACCTAATAATTATGTAAATCATGTTTTCAATAAAGATACATTTATCTCTACTCATAGATGATTAATTGGAGATACACCACTGCTGGTTTAGAAAGAATTACTGCAGTGACTGCTTGTTAAAGATTCACCTAAACAATTACTGACTCAAAGACTGCTCCATGCAAGATGCTCTGGTAGGTGCCTGCAAGAGAGGCAGTACGACACAACTTTTACCTTGAAGAATTTACACACTGACAAGTACACACACTACTTCAGAAACAGGCAGAAAGGGAGCCTTGAGAAGAACTACACAGAAAGTATTAAAGAGTAAACAGGGATTAAAATCTCTGTAGGAGTGGGGGGGCCCAAAGGGCAATATTGTGGAATAAGAGGAATTTGAAATGAACTCCACAAGCTAATATGGGTTTGGCAGGCAAAGATAGGTGGGATGAGGAAGTTAAGGTGTTCCAAGAAGAGAATGAATAAGGACAATGTGGTAGTGAACATACAGGATGTATTAGTAAAGTTAGCAGTACAGTTTGGATTATTTATAGGGCAAGGGAATCCTGTAAAATAAAGACAGGGCAAGTATTTGGGGTGATACTTGTTATGGGCCTTGGGTGAAAGGCGAATGAGTTTGTACTCAGTAGAAAAGCTCTGGGGAGTCTAATGACATGAATGACATGAATGGGGCTAAGTATTAGGAAGGTTCCTCTATCAGTCTGGAGCACTTACAGGAATGGAAAACTTGCTTTAGAATTAAACATGTCAAATATATAAAATAAGTAAATATGACAAAAATGAATCATAAAAATTATTACACTGCAGTTAATAATAACATTATATGTTAGGGAAGTTATTTTTAAAATAAATATTTAAGTTCCAAAATATCAGAATGCAAAGCTTCAGTTCATAATCTTTAAATGTAATGAAGTTTCTCCAAAGAGAACACATAATTGACATTCATGGATGACGTCAATAATATCCAAACGGCTATTTTAAGAACAGATATCATAAATCTGAAACAACCCTGCCACTTAACTCTTTAACAAGACCCTTGTCCAAAGCATAAATCAAAGTTTATCAAACGTTTCATGACCGAACCTCATCCTACAGAAAAAGCAAGTGTTATTATTTAAATACGGTTCTTTTCTGAAAAGCTGCATAGCTAAATAAAGCAAAGAAACTAATTTCAGGTAATCATTGTAAACTGTTTTGCTGGCGTGTCAAATAATTTAACCAATAGAACAAAATAATAATACACACACATACAGTTTTTCAACTATTACTAAGTGTATTAAAGATAAACAGTTTCTAAATTATTCTAATATGGCATTTCCTATAAGCCATGATCCTATTCAGAATCTGCACCTAGTTCCAGTCTTTGACAAACAAAGCTAATTTAGAATACCTGTTCCCACAAAGAGACCCATCCAACCTTCTTTCCCTGGTAAGCCTTTACCCACCGACTTTTAAAAAAACATGTCTCCCAATCCAAAAATGGGCAGAAGATCTAAATAGACATTTCTCCAAAGAAGATATACAGATTGCCAACAAACACATGAAAGAATGCTCAACATCATTAATCATTAGAGAAATGCAAATCAAAACTACAATGAGGGCTTCCCTGGTGGCGCAGTGGTTGAGAGTCCGCCTGCCGATGCAGGGGACACGGGTTCGTGCCCTGCTCTGGGAAGATCCCACATGCCGCGGAGCGGCTAGGCCCATGAGCCATGGCCGCTGAGCCCGCGCGTCCGGAGCCTGTGCTCCGCAGTAGGAGAGGCCACAAGAGTGAGAGGCCCGTGTACTGAAAAAAAAAACAACAAAAAAACAAAAAAACTACAATGAGATATCATCTCACACCGGTCAGAATGGCCATCATCAAAAAATCTAGAAACAATAAATGCTGGAGAGGGTGTGGAGAAAAGGGAACCCTCTTGCACTGTTGGTGGGAATGTAAATTGATACAGCCACTATGGAGAACAGTATGGAGTTTCCTTAAAAAACTACAAATAGAACTACCATATGACCCAGCAATCCCACTACTGGGCATATACCCTGAGAAAACCATAATTCAAAAAGAATCATGTACCACAATGTTCATTGCAGCTGTATTTACAATAGCCAGGACATGGAAGCAACCTAAGTGTCCATCAACAGATGAATGGATAAAGAAGATGTGGCACATATATACAATGGAATATTACTCAGCCATAAAAAGAAACAAAATTGAGTTATTTGTAGTGAGGTGGATGGACCTGGAGTCTGTCATACAGAGTGAAGTAAATCAGAAGGAGAAAAACAAATACCGTATGCTAACACATATATATGGAATCTAAGAAAAAAAATGTCATGAAGAGCCTAGGGGTAGGACGGGAATAAAGACACAGACCTACTAGAGCATGGTCTTGAGGATATGGGGAGGGGGAAGGGTAAACTGTGATGAAGTGAGAGAGTGGCATGGACATATATACACTACCAAACATAGGGTGGATAGCTAGTGGGAAGCAGCCGCATAGCACAGGGATATCAGCTTGGTGCTTTGTGACCGCCTGGAGGGGTGGGATAGGGAGGGCGGGAGGGAGGGAGACAGAAGAGGGAAGAGATATGGGAACATAGGTATATGTATAACTGATTCACTTTGTTGTAAAGCAGAAACTAACACACCTTTGTAAAGCAATTTTACTCCAATAAAGATTTTAAAACAAAACAAAACAAAACATGACTCCTTGTCCTACTTTCCAAAAAGACATTAAATGTGAGCCTAGAGTATTCCCACTGGAATTCCTGACTACAATACCCTGGGATCTTGGCTCAGGACTGTTTTCCTAATCCAAAGACTCCTAGAAATCTCAGCCTAGGATGTCAGTGTTATCCTGCTGGTTAGATTCTGTGATCAGAAATACTCCAGTGAGTGTTCCAGGGATGGTGAATGCTACCTGATAGCCATCTTCCCATGCTTTTAAAACTCTAGAAGCACCATGAAAGTATACACATTCTTATTCTCAGAGGTACTGTGATTTACTTGGAGATGTAACTCACTTGTCTGGGTCAGTAGGGGTTACTGTAGAATATTACTTTACCATATACCAGATAGATCCTGAAAACAAAGAGGTGCCCATCTGAAGGAAAAAAAAGAGAAACAAACACTTAATTCTGAATAGCAAGAGCTGATTCTTCTCTGAACACATATTTTTGAAGCTGACAATAAGAGAACTCTGTCTTTAGATGGATCACTCAGATGTTCACTGAACCTGAGGCCTGCTGTCCTTTCAGGCACGGCACAAAGCACAGCTCCCCTGGCAATCCTGCCTCCAGCCCCTCTGCTTTCTCTATTTATGGCTGTTTACACAATGGCTTTACGGGCTTTAATTTAACACACTAAGAAACTTTATCATTTTTACAAAGAATATCTTGACACAGATCGAGTGAAGAATATAAAGGTGATCTGTGTATGGAAGGACTCAAATTTTATCCATAGCTTTGTGAATCTCTATTAGTTTTGGCAAATTACACCTTCCTGTATAGGTGTGTTTCTTAGTTTATATAAAAGCAATGCTGCTTATTGACAAAGTTACTATTAAAGTAAATTCCAATTAAAATATATATTTAGTAATATTATACAGAAAAAAATCATGAATCCCTATAATAATTTTTAAGGAATGGTCAAAAGAAGTTAAAATGACTACATTTGCTCTTTTCATCTAAATATTATTGATAAATTATATATTTTATAATATATATCCTAAATATTGATACTTACTATCAATATTTCAGAAACAGAGAGGGAGAAATAGTCAACAAATGGCAAGTAGTTTTCATTTCCAGAAATATAAAATTTTAAAAACTGGTTAAAGGAAAAACATTAACTGCCCATTCCCTTCCCTCCCCAAAATACCTCTTTCAGGGTTCCCAAATCTCAGTTGCCCTAGCTAAACACTTCAGAAGTCAGTCACAGCACTCATTCTTCCCTCATTCTCACATCCAATCATCTACCCTTTCTTATGGATTCTACCTTTTACATATGTTAGAAATCTACCCATTGTCTGTGCCTATTCCTATTCAGTCTCCCCCTCTCTAGTCTTGATACTCTAGACCTACCCTCCACTCACAACCTATGCTAAATTTTGCAGAAATCTTTTAAAAATGCAAATCCAATCCTGCTTAAACTCCTTCCTACTGCCATCAGAATGAAGGTCAGGTTCTTCAACATGCAAACTGCTTCATGACCTGGCCTCTGAATGTCTCATGCTTCATATCACACTATGTTCCAGACACATCAAAATTCTCTTGTTCTTAGAACATTCCTTGCTCTCTTCTTTTTGGGCCTTTATACATTGTTCCTTCTGGCAAGAACACTTAGACCCTTCCTCCCACTCCTTTTATTTGGGCAAAGTCCCAAACTATCTTTCACTACTCAGTCATCAATTTCTCTAGGACACCTATCCCAAGGTCCCAAGTCTGCATTAAGAACTGCTCTCAAGTTCTCTGACAGACACTATTACTTGCCAAGTCCCTTCACACTAGAGAGTAACGGAAGGTTTCACCATCTGTTTGCCCTTTACCCCTTCCTCCGACTACAAGTTTGTAAAGGAAGGGACCCATCTGTCTTGGTCCTCATTGTGTCTCTAGTCTTTAGTATGATGCCTACTATATATCAGATACTAAATATATGTTGATTGGATGTAGACTGTACCAACATTAAAATTGTTTTGTTTATAAATGTGGAGACTTATAATAGTTGCCAGTTTATAAACAGGCTAGGAGGCAAAGTCCACTTGTAATTGGCTGTTCAGAAACTAAACATGCTTTCCCCCTTCCCCGCAGAGAAATAATGTATTAAATGGAAATTAATTCATTATCAGCAAAATATTAGCCTTGATATATCCAGAATGTTTTCTCCACTAGACTGCAAGCACCCTGAAGGATCTGGAATGGCTTTATTCATTGCTATTGTATCTCTAGCATCTAGAACAGCAGTGGGCACAGAGTAGTACCTATCAGTTACTTGTTGAGTGAATACTGAATGAACACTAAAAGCATTTCCAGTAACCTCTGAGGTCAACCTGTTATCAAGGTTAAGACCCTCTGTTCAGGCAGCAACCCTCAATGTACTGAGAAAAGTCTTGCTACCGGAAAAAAAAAAAACCCAACAAGGCAAGGGCTCTGAGAGACCCCACAATAACAGGTAGAGAGAGCATCAGTGTAGAGGCTTCTACTGACAGAGATAGGACAATAAATCTGTCTACAATGCAGAAACCATCTTCATATATACAGATTTTTTCATTAGTTTACTATCCCTAAATTAGGAACTGCTTTTAATGGTTCCTAAATATTTTAGGGGTCAGTGATCCATTTGAGAATCTGATTAATACACACATTGAACCTCCTCCCCGGGGGGGGAAAATATATATATATCTTACTGCATATAATTTCTGGAACATAAGTTAAAAAGATCTTCTTTATAGAGTTATGACAAACGATAGGTTTATTACTTCTACTCATTCAACAAAAATTTATCAAATGCCTTCTACACGTAAGGCCCAGGTCTAAGCAAGGATAAAGATACAAAGATAGAAAACCACAGCTGACTGTGTGGTCATTTTAAGTCATTTTGTAGTATACTTAATGACCAAAATGTTCATTACATTCAGTAAAAAGTCACAAAAATCATTTATAACATATAATGTTATACAAACATTATATAAAAACATTATATAACATATAATGTTATATAAACATTATATAAAAACATATAAATGTTATATATGTTATAACATATAATGTTATATAAACATTATATAAAAACATTATATAACATATAATGTTATATAAACATTATATAAAAAACATTTATAACATTCACCCACAATGTTATATAATGAAAACACATGCATTAACAAACGCAAAGACTAGAAAAACAAACACTGAAATGTTACTGATTTTTCTTCTTTGTACTTACTATACTTTTCAAAGTTTTTACAATGAATACTTATTTCATAGAAAAAGCAAATACTGTTAAAATAAGTTTTAATAAGACTCTCTGTCTCTAAAGAAATTTTTTTTTATCTAGGAAGGGGTAATAAGATATACTGTATTCATTACTGTGATACAACAGGCTAGAGATACAGATTTGTGAATTCTAACCCCATATATGATACATGAAAACCACAGAAGCTGGTGAGATAACTGAAGAGGCACAAACAGGAGAACACAGTTTTGAGGAAGCAATAGCCAGCTATACTCAGTGGTACTGTGAGGTCTAAGGATGTGGGCTAAGGTGGCATGACATTTTTCAACTTGGTCATCATGTCTCAATCTTTAAGACTTGATGACTCCAAGCTCCTTCAAAACACAGACTGTGCCTCTGTCTTTCTATTCCACCTGAACTGTACCACTGGCAATGAATCAGTATCCTTTAATAGTAAGAAGAAATAATCATTAGATATACTGGTACAGTGACAAGTATCATGACCCATCATCTGTGTATGAATGAATGATTATATCTGTAACACAGAATCAGAATGTAAGAAGATGAGAAAACATTTTTATAAAACATACTATCACCAAACTGTTAAATAAAAAGTAATGCTAGTTACTCAGAACATTTGTCTTTTTAAGAGCAAACTCTGAGACCTGGTCTAACCTCTCTCATTTTACAAATAACAAAAACTGGAGGCCAGATCATTAAATGACTTCACCAAAGTCACACAGGAGCTGAGACAGAACCTAAGGTCCCCAAAGAGTCCATGAGGCTAAGATTTTACCATTTTTCTGGTCTTTCAGTCACTAGCTAATAAAATACTTTTATTTAATTATAATAAATTTCAGTTCGATTGTGAACTAAATTACTAGAAGTAATGTATCTTTTTCTTGATTACTCAAGGCAAACTCTAGGAAAATACACTACAGTTACATTTGCTTCAACTTTGTCTTTAATCTTATTTTGCTGTCATTATTTTAGTCAGTACACCAGTTTCACAGCTCCCTGCCCCTCCCAAAACAAACAAAGAACCTTTCTGTTGCTGCTTCTAACCTATTGTGGGCTAATAAAAATAGTCAAAGTAACTAACAGTTAGGTAACATAAAATTCTTTAAAGTGGTTCCACTGAGAAGTGAGCCAGGATGATGGGTCAGGCCTTGCACTTTTAAATTTACTCATTGCTTTTCTTTTCTTTCTTTTTTTTTTCTTTTTATCCACATATGGTCTTTTTTATAAAAAGGGTTTTGCTAAATACAAAGGTAAAAATATATATATGAGAGCTTAACGGCCTCCTCCTACAGTTGCAGGGGCTCAGGCCTGGTGGCTGTGACTGCTGTAGCTCTAAGGCAAACTTTTTCTGCAAAGTGCCAGGTAGGAAATATCTTAGGTTTTGCAGGCCATAGGGTATTTGTCACAACTACTTAACTCTGCTGTTTTATCTTAAAAAGAGCCACAAATTGTACATACATGAATGAGCATGGCTGTATTCCAATAACACTATTTACGGATGTTAAAATTCCAATTTCATGTAATTCTCACATGCACAAAACATTATTCTTCTGATATTTTTTCAAATCATTTTCCTGGGATGATGTCTAATTCAACTGTGTAGAACCTTGCCCAGTGCCTGACACACGGGAGGCCCTAGGGCAAGTGCTCTGCAACTATCAATGGAATAAGGAGATCTCTGAGCAACCCAGCTCTGCTCAGATCAACAATAGAATTTTAGGTAAGTTCATGACTCTACAATTTACTAACTGTATGTTTCTGGGATAGTTATTTCATCACTCTGCCTCAACTACCTTAGCTTAAGATGAGGATTAGGGTTTATATGAGTCTTAAATAAGTAATGTGTACATGTTAGAAGAACAGTGCCTGGCAGTTATTAAGTACAATATAAATAATGGTTAAATTACAAACAAACCAAAAAAACTTTGAGTATCAATGTCCTTTTTTTGGAACGCAGAGGATAGACAGAAAGAAATAGTAAGTAATGAGCAAGCTATATATTTTACCACAGCTTTGTAGCAGGTATTAGTAAACACATTTTACAACAGAAAGTATGGCTCAAAAGAGTAGCTCAAGACGTCAGAGTAAATGTTAGGACTAAATCTAATTTCAAGTGTGTGATATTTTGTCCTCTATATAACTGCCTATAAGTCACTAATAACTCCTCAGAGGAGTGTTGTGATGATTAAAGAATATCATGTATGTAAATTTGCTCTGCATACTGTAAAGTGGTATACAACATATGAAAAAGAGGAGCTTCCATACTATGTTTTATGTTTTTATTTGAGGTTTCAAAGATTTAACCATGATGGAAAGAAAATTTCCCATGTGGAATTGTTTGAGAAGTTTTTCTATAACCGAAGTGAAAACAGAGAATGATTTTTAGGATCTCCTATGGAACAACAGCAACAACAAAATCAAACCCCTTTGGAAGTTGCAAGCACCAATATGAATACTGTTACCCATAACAACCAATTATCGTGTAATATATTTGGATTAAAGTTGACATTTCACAGGTGGTAACTTTAAACTGTAGAAGTTCAGATGTCTCCAAGGGGGCATCTTATAGGAAACCTTACAAGAATGCTTTAATGCTTACTCAATACAGCATGGGATGTTATTCTTATGAAAGTTTACAGTTTTCAACTTTATCAACAAAAAGGAAATTCTGAGGCTACAGACAAGATTTGCTATGTCTGAATCAGAAATAATCATGTCTACCTCTTAGAATGAGGATGAAATAGTTAACACATCAAAGGGCACTTAGTAATTGTGGAATGATAAGAGAGAGGCTATAGAGGTAAGATGAGCACTGGGAATTTATCCTGAGGGGAAAAGAAAACCCACTTGAGAGTTTCCCTGCAGGGAGTACCAAGATTGGATATGCATTCTAGAAAGATCTTTCTGGAGAGAGAAAAAATTAGAAACCCTTGTTTAAGAAGCAAGGAGACCAGATGGGAGCCTGAGATGCCTGAACCAGGGTAGTGGCAGTGGACTGAACTGAAGGGCCTGGGAGGCAGAATCCATAAGTCAAGTGCCAGAGTCATGAAGACTGCTACCAAACACTCCAGTTCTCTCTCCTTCTTGGCACACACACTACCCCTCTGAAGTTAGCTGTGGCCATGTAACTTGTTCAGGCCAGTAAAAAGTGAGATTACTTCCAGGTGAAAGCTTTAAAAACCAGTGCGCAATTCACCATGTCACATAAACCAAGTGAAAAATGGTGGCTCTGTCATCCTGGATCCCAAAGTAAAAACGACATAAAGCAGAGACTCCCCACCCCTTCCCCAAACCAAGTTGAACCTGGATCTGTGTCAAGTAAGTAAACAAACCTTTGATTTTTTTCTTTTTTATACTTAAAGAACATATATTTATGAGAAGTCATGGGAAAAATATGGCATCATATGCAATATAGTCTATTTAATCAAAAAAATTTTTTTAATTGTATTATAAATGCTGGAAGCATATATTATAGTCCCCCAAATCATAAAAGCTGAATTCAAAATATAAATTAAATTTATCTCCTTTTCATCATAAACAATAATTCAAGCTGCATTTTTAACAAACCTTTGCTTTTTAATCCACTGAGGTTTGGGGGTTGTTACTGTAGCATAACTTATCCTATCCTGACTGAAGCAGTAAGAAACAGTCATCCTAGATACGTGCCCAGATAAGAACAGTATCTAGAAACACACACAGACTGCACGTCTAGAAATCTGTCTTAATGTACAATAATACCTACGGATACAAGACTACATCAAAAACACTGGTCGGGGGAGAGGGGTTAACTATTTCCCAACAGAAACAATGAGTGCATTTTTAAAAGTGGAAAAAATTTAAATATGTCCTTTGGAAATTATATTTCTTATAATCTAAGAATTGATACAATGAAGTGTTATGTACTTATTTTCCATTTCAAGCTTTTCAAAAGTGAGTGTCAGTTTGCTTATCCCTTTCTAGCACACATGGGAGAAGAAAAGAAATAAAGAATAGATAGGAAGCAAGGGAGAGCACCTTTCCTTCTTCTATACATTCACCTTTTACAATCAGCTCCTGCCTCTAAAATATAAAAACCACTAAGAATAATAATTGCTAATAATTTTTGAGAATTGAGTATGTGCCAGGCAAATACTCAATGCCTTCACTGCATTAGCTTATTTAAGCCTCATAACTCAGCACAGACTAATCAAGGACTGTCTATTTCCAAAGCCTGTGCCCCTCATGACCACTATACTTCACTTCCTCTTTGAAGTAGGCCCAGATAAATTTCTTTAATCATGGGCATTGATTAAAGATCAATCAATCGTGGACACTGAAGATGAGTTTTAACTGAAATAGCGGGGAAATGGGATAATTTAAAAGATAGGTAGGGGGCTTCCCTGGTGGCGCAGTGGTTGGGAGTCCGCCTGCCGATGCGGGGGACGTGGGTTCGTGCCCCAGTCCGGCAGGATCCCACATGCCGCGGAGCGGCTGGGCCCGTGGGCCATGGCCGCTGGGCCTGCGCGTCCGGAGCCTATGCCCCGCGGCGGGGGAGGCCGCAGCAGTGAGAGGCCCACGTACCGCAAAAAAAAAAAAAAAAAGATAAGTAGGGAAGAAAAAAACAAAAGAAATATGCCTGGAAAGGGGGCAGCTGTGGGTAGCCTGAGGGGTAGGAGGGCAGAGAGGTTAGAGGCAGAATGAAGTTCTAGAAGGCAGAAGGGAAAGTCAGGCTAAAACAAAAATCAGCCTAAACTAAGCTTTCTTTTCACTCACATACCCTGGGTGAATTCAGTAAACAGTTTTGGTTGAAAGAGCTACTAAGCAGACAGTCAATAATAGAAATGAACAAGATATAATAGACTATATCCAATGGCTCCACAAACCCCCTGCTTATGGCCAAGAGTGAGAATTACACACAGTACCATGCACTTTTTCAGCTGGTCTGGGGTTTATAACTCAGCTCCACCACTCGGTAGGTCGGTGATCCTGAACAAGTTCCTGCATGCTTGAGCCTCCATTTCTTCCTCAGTAAAACTGTACCAATAATACCTATTTTAAGAGGCCACTTTTCTTTTTTTCCTTCTTTTCTCTTGACCCCACAAGGCCAACTGAGAATTGCCCCTTGTCGAGTTTGGTTTCAATTACATAATTACCTTAAATTATTTCCAAGTACGAAGTATAACTTCTTAATCACATGTTTAAGAGATTACTTTTAAAAAAACCTAACTTATTTTTAATTAAGAAATATATAGAGTCCACATTATATACCCGGGACTATACTAGGTATTAAATATACAATGAAGAAACAGAGTTATGGGTTGAGACCCTATCTTCAAACCATAGTGCAAAGTTTGACTCTACCTAGGTGACCCTGGGTAATAACAACAGTAATGGTGACAAAAGCCAACATGTGAGTGTTTGTTAATCCAAGGTCAGTAGCAGTATTTATTTTATTAATTGTCTCAATAATCCTATGAAGTAGGTACCGTTACTTTCCCCATTTTGCAAATAAGAAAATGAACCACAGAGAGGATAAGTAACTTGACCAAGGTCAACAGATTCTATGGGGACAGTAGAATTCCAGAGCACCAGCCCTGTGTTCCAGACTATTAGACAATAGTCTATAAAATATGTATAATCACCTTCTGCAGGGTTAGTTTAGATTAGAAACAATATGTGGGAAAGAGCCTAGGATAGTAGGCACATGTAGGTGGACAAGAAAATGCACACGGAAATTATACTAGAGAGGAAGCAAACTAAAGGTATGAAACTATTCAGGTTCCTTAGTTCCCACTCTCTTTCAAAGTCTTAGGATACTTGACCTATTATTATCCAAGGTTGGGTCAAAGTTCATGTTTATAGGAGGTTGTGAAAAGGTAAAAGTTTAAGGAAGCGAACATACCAAACTGCCTGTAAACACCAAACTGTATCTGTACAGAAAACTCCTTATCTATATCCATGCCTCCCCAAGCTTCAATCTACAGTCATTACTGCTGTTGGTTAGAATCAACATGAGATTTGCAAAAGGCATTTAAAAAGAAAAGAAGAAAAAAGAGAAAAATCTTAACTTCATCACAGAGAGGCAGGTTGGTTAGAATTATTCTTAACATAAAACAAATGAGAAAGTTTCTAGAGACTACCAATTTATTTTTGAGACAACAGAATGTGTCAGAATAACATAAAATACATTGATTCCTATGGATTTGAGTGCTAAATTTCTTTCTTCACACAGTTTTCTTTAGGTCTAGCTGAAGAGTTGAGTTCCTGGGAATCTCTATATGAACTCTTTGAACTTTAGAATCATTGAATTTGAGGAACTCAGTAACCACTTCAACCCCTTCACCTTAGAAAAGTGGAAAGCAAGGGCAGATAGTGTTAATAATTTGTTCCAAAGACACTAAGTTTGTAAATACTGGATTCCTTTCTTCCAATGGGATGGTTTCCTCACTTCGCAGTGTTTCTCTTCCTCAGTCAGTTACAATGTGATGTACATTAACTAGAAATACCTAAACTGAATAAGCAGAACATATGAATACAAGGCAAAAAGAGCACAGAAGGTGTGTAAAAAGACAAATATATTCTCACTGGGAGAAAGGTTATCTGTCCTATTTTGTTTTATCCTACTACCTAGTGATTTCAAAATGAAGTTCCTCCAAAATAAGATAAAAAGGAGGCTTCCCCCCCATTACACTGTAAAAGCACATTACTTGATGAAAAAAAAAGCCTATTAAAAATTTTAGGAAACTCCAAAATATGGAGTCTGTAACTACCCTCTACACTGTTTACCCAAACACTTCCTTTAGCCCCACGTTGTTAAAAACTTGAGTCAAAACACTGGATGCATTTACGCAGGTTAGAGAGAAAGCTAGGCATGTGAAGCCTTTACCCCCTGACTGTTGCCAAAGCTGCTACAGAAATCAGATGACAAATGTTTAAAATGGATATTTCCACTCATCTCCCCTCATAGTTAAAAGGGCTCTTCATTTCTTTTTATATCTTTATTGGAGTATAATTGCTTTACAATGTTGTGTTAGTTTCTGCTGTACAACAAAGTGAATCAGCTATATGTATACGTATATCCCCATATTCCCTCCCTCTTGAGCCTCCCTCCCACCCTCTCTAGGGCTCTTCATTTTTAATCAAACTCATACGCCAAAAAAGGAGTAGCTCTTTCTCTACCAAATCTCCTATTGAGTGCCGGACTTAGATTTGCTTTGTTTGAGATTTCTCAGGGTACGACGGAAAGTAATTTTAATTCCTGTTGTTAATGTCACTTCTCTGCTGGCATTTATCTGTTGGAGCGTCCTCCCAGGGCTGTCACAAGATCGCTCAAAAACAGACTTGGAGAGAGATGGACCAGCGGGACACCACTTACCGAGAACACTGCATTCTGAAGCCCAAAAGGTATGGGGGTCAGTCTGGCCAGTGCCACCACTTTCAGGCCACTTCCTCCCTCCACGACGCGAATAACGGCGCTCAGCTTCTCGCTGCTTTGGATCCTGGCGGTCACCCAGGCGGTGAGCAGCCGCTTGCAGACCACATGGGCGATAAAGGTGCCGATGAGGACGCCCACCACCATTAGTCCCATGCCCAGCACGAAGCCGTACAGGTAGCCGGCGGCCACGTTGAGCACGATGTACCCCCAGCCGCAGGGGAACGAGACCACGATGAAGCCCACCACGAAGAGCAGGACCCCCAGCAGCGAGTCAAGGCTCTCCACCCAGAGGAGGAGGTGCTGCAGGTAGCGGCGGACCAGGGCCAGGGAAGCGAAGCACACCGCGGCCAACACGAAGACCAGCACCAGACTCCGGCACCAACAGGTGCTGCCGAGGCAGCAGCAGCGCCAGTTTCTCACCTCGGCCACGCCGACCACCACGCCGCCGCCGCCGCCGCCGCTCCCGGGGCTGCCCGCCAAGGCCGCGCCCGGCGCCGGCAGCTCAGAGGCCGCAGGCTGACCGTGGTGCCCCAGATAAGCTCCGAGCAAGGCTCCGAAGGCCGCTGCTGCCGCCGCCGCCGCCTCCGCCGCGCTCGCCCCGCCCCCGCGGGGAAGGCGATCCGCCGAGTCGTCCCCGCCCGCCGCCCGCGGCAGGGCCCAGCGGGGCGGCAGTTCTGCGTGGCCCGGAAGGGTGTCGTGCTGCAGAAGTCGTGGCAGAGTCTGAAGCAAGCTCCCGCTGGGGCTCCACATGCCTCGGCCCCAAACAGGCCCTCAGCCGACCAGTCCCTCCGCCGCCGCCGCCGCCGCCGCCGCCGCGCCCATCAGGCGGCGGCCGTTCATGGCGCCCCGCACGCCTGGCCTTGACTCCCCGCGTTCGCTCAGGTGGCAGTAGAGGGCCTCAGAAAAAGGCAAGGACTCGGAGACGGTGGGATGATGCCGCTGAGTTAGAAAACTCCGGACCCCACACAAGCAGTGCCCTCCCAGTTTCGGCCAGAGGGGGCGGGGCCTTAGGCGCGCGGGGCGGGGCCTGGCGGGAGCTACATTTTGGCCCCGCCACCGTGACGCACAGCCCAGCCGGCTGAGCGGGTAAAGAGAGGAGTTGTGACCGCGTAGGGAGGGCTGGAATGCTGAGGGGAGCGTTTGGGAGGGCAGAAAGATCAGAGAGTATGCGGGCACCGGAGAAGGAGGGGACTGCAATGAGGTGTAGAGTCGGGTGACGCGCGGTGAGCGCGGGGAGCGCCGGGCGCTCCCGGCCTTCCTATTAGGCGTGCGCGTGCCTGCCTGTCAGGGCAAGCTCTCCTTTTCTCGGACCCAGTCGCAGTCCGCCAGCTGCTTGGATCCTTGCCCAATACCTGTTGGTTGTTTCTGCAGTAACCTCTGATCGTTCACATTCACAGCTCCTTTGGGACACTAGAGGAAAAAGTTCTTGATCTGCTTTAAGGAGGATTTGCTAATTTTTACCTACCCAGGTAGTGAAGTTCCCGTATAGGTTTCAGGTCGTCGTTTGGTCCTTAAGGAACTGAAGGAATTAGGTACAAAGGCCCAACCTTGACAGAATGCCGCTTCTGACCCCAGAAGTCCTTTACTGAGCGCCAGACACCTGGACTAGGGACTTCTCAAAAAGATTCACCGAAGGACATTTTTAGGATTCGCAGTATCAGATGGCTCCTTCTCAAACTATTTTTTTGCTGGTTTCCTTTCTTCTTTTTGCCCTCTAAGGTTAGTGTTCCCCAGGTCCTCTTTTTTCCTTCTTCCTATTTAGAGCTCGCTAAACCCTCTCATCTGAGCCCATAGCTTTGATCCCACTGCGTCCCCATATGCTGATAAGCCCCAAGTCTGTGTCTCTTTTCCTATCCCTCCCTTGCACTCCTGCCTGTGGACACATCCAGATGGAATTCCTGTAGGCACCTCAAATTCAGCATAGCATGGTAGAAAGATACCAACTTGGGCTCTGGTGCAGAACAGATTTGGTAACTATGTAACTGGTTATGAATCCCTGAATCTCAGTATTTGTTTTTAAATTGCAAAATGAAGACAATAGTACAATTTTACCTCATAAAACTGTTGTGAGGATTAAATAAAATAATAAAGATACTTGGCACTGTGCCTGGAATCAATATGGGAAGGTATCCATAATTTAAAAGTATTGTAGGGCTTCCCTGGTGGCGCAGTGGTTGAGAGTCCGCCTGCCGATTCAGGGGACGCGGGTTCGTGCCCCGGTCCGGGAAGATCCCACATGCCGTAGAGCGGCTGGGCCCGTGAGCCATGGCCGCTGAGCCTGCGCCTCCGGAGCCTGTGCTCCGCAACGCAAGAGGCCACAACAGTGAGAGGCCCGCATGCCACACACACGAAAAAAAGTATTGTAGCCCATAGACTTGCTCTTTCTTTTCTAACCTCAGTGGATGATCTTCCACCCACTTATCAGCCAAGTAGCCACCAGGACACTTTGAGTCTTTACCGATTAGGTGCCTGCTTTCTCTTTCATGCCATTCCTCTCAATCCATGTTGGTTTGGCTGAGTCAAAGTCTCTCAAAGATGTCAGGCACAAGCTGCTTCCTTCACCTCTTTTTTAACTCCTGTGGTTCACATGGAGGAGCAACTCCCTTATTTAGCTAAAGTTTTACTTTCTCCCTAGAAGCTTCCAACACTACCTTCCCATCACCATCACACCCAGTTTGGTGTCTCCTTTCCGTTCCCACCCCTCTTTTTACATAGTTATTATCATTTGTCCACTGTGTTGAAATTTTTTGTTTACATCAATGTTTCCCTCTTTACACTGAATTTCTTCAAGGTGGGCCCATTACTTATTTAATCTAAGAATCAGTAAGCACTCTTTAAATGTTTGTTGAATGAATAAATTACAGTTTACAAGGGAGGGTATGAAGGCAGGAAAACCAGACAGGAGGCTAACAGAATTGTTTGGGCAAGAATCCATGAGGGACTAAAGTAGGGTAATGGTCATGGAGTTAGTAGAATTGGGATAAATTAGAAGCTATGGGCTTGTCGACTGATTGGATGTTAGAAGAGAGAGAGAAAGAGTCAAAGATAAAAAAAACCTGGGTTTTCTATTTGAGGTAGTGGATAGATATTGGAGCCACTGACCAAGAGAAAAAATACAGAGTTTGTGAGAAAGATGAAGGGTTCAGTCTTGGTACATGAGACTTGAAATGTCTATGATACAATCCAGTTGTGGCCTGTCAGTAGGTGGTTGAAAATATGGATAAAGAGGGAAAACGGGGCATCTCTCCTAGAAATTTTGACATTGGTATATAGACAGCAGTTAAAGTCATGGTTATGGATGAGTGAATGGTGGTGGGTGTGTCAAATATTTCCTGTTGTCTTTCAGGTACATGGTAAGATTGCATTTCCCAGTCTCCTTGTGGTTGGGATGAGCCAAGTGACACATTCTGCCCGTGACTTATGAGCACAGAGTTTAATTGCTGATGCAAGACCTTCCAGAGCTCTTTTTCTCTTTGCCATGGCAATCAACAATGTTCCAGAGAATATGCTCCATTAATCTTGGTCTTGGAAGGTTGAGGCAGAATAGTGTCCCATCCACTTCATAATGGTATTTAAAGTGAATGAGAAGTCAACTTTGGTTCTTTAAAGCAACTGAGATTTGAGGGTGTTTTTGTTCGTTTGTTTTCAGAGCAAATCTTTGTCACTTCTTACTGAATGAATGAGAAGAAGAGCAAAAACTTGGATACACCAGTGTGCTCATTAGACTATTTTCATGCAAGAAAGAGAGATCAAGAAGCCACCTTAATTAAAAGGGTTGGAAGCAGGAGTATTTATATGGATATATTAGTAGCTATTAGGAATCAAGGCACCTCTAAAGAGAAGCTGTTCTTTTCTTTCCCATTGTATCTCTGTTTTTCTCTACCTCTTTGATCAGTTCTCACACTACTGACAGCTAATTAACCCTCTTCTTATCTTATAATACACATTTCAGAGGAGCACAATTCAGTTGCAAGAGCCCATAGCTCTAAGCCACATCATGGGCTGCCAACCAGCCTGTGGTTGGGCCACTGTTATATCAGGTGCCCATCCTGATCCAAACAGTGCCACCGCTTTGCAGAATACCACTCCTGAACATGGGAGCTCTGGTCAGACTATAATGGGACATTTCCATTTTTGTCCCACCAAAATTTATTTTTCAAAGAATTGTGAGAGTTATATTTTACAAATGTTAATTAGATGTGTCTTAACCTACAAATGCTCCAACCTCCCACCCTCTGCCTAAAACCTTTCTGTTGCTTTAGCAAAAACACCCAACTCCTTGCGTAGCCTACAGGCCCTTTATGATCTGGCCTTTACCTACCATTCCTACCTCATCTCCTGCCACACTTCCCCCAGCCACACTGGCCTCCTGTCTCTCCCTTGGATAAGCCAAACTGGTTTCAACGTCAGGACGTGTGTACTCTGCCTTTGATGATCTCTCTTGTTTGAATACTCTTCCCCTACCTCTTAGAAAGCTTTCTTATTATTCCTTTCTTCTTATTAACCACTTTAAGCTCTTCTGCCATCACCTCATCTATGTTAGTCATATACTCCTTTCCTTCATTGCACCTACCATTTGAAATTGTCTTGTATGATTATTGCTTTACTATCTGTCTTCCCCAAGAGGATGAAAACACCATGAAAATGGGCATCTTTTCTGTCTTGTGATCCCCTGTATTCCTGAGGATAGTCCCTGACACACAAAATAATTTTTTTTTTTTTTTGCGGTACGTGGGCCTCTCACTGTTGTGGCCTCTCCAGTTGCGGAGCACAGGCTCCGGACGCGCAGGCTCAGCGGCCATGGCTCACGGGCCTAGCCGCTCCATGGCATGTGGGGTCTTCCTGGACTGGGGCACGAACCCGTGTCCCCTGCATCGGCAGGCGGACTCTCAAGCACTGCGCCACCAGGGAAGCCCCACAAAATACTTTTTAAGTAAATGAAGGAGATGGTAGGTAGTGTGCTCATCTACTGGCTATTTTTTTCTAGTCCTCTATCCAGGTTCATTCTCTACTCTTCCCTGCCTTGCTGTGCATCTCAGGAGGTTGACTTCTAGAGTTTGCATCACCCAATCTTCATTGTGCTTTGGGTTTCCAATTAGGTTTGACCAATGAGTGTCACCAGAAGAAGATTGGAAGATAGTAGAGTGAGAGGTGGTCAGGGTATTTATCTCTTCCCAACCCAGCTTCACTGTGTTTTTGGTAGTAACTGAATTCTTCCATGTCCAAAGTTCCTGTTGAGTGGCCTTTAAGTTTCCAGCTCTTTCCTAGCTCTGGTAATGGTTTCCTGATGCTTCACCATCCCTTGTAAAACTCCCTTGATTAGACTCTTGTTGCCTGCTGGGACCCTGACTGACATAGGTGGACAGGTCAGAGACTGATGAGTTCAACACAACACCTGAGTTCATATAACTTGCCGAAGGCTATACAGAGAAAGTGATGGAATCAGGTTTCAAATTCAAAGTAAGTTCAGGTAATTTGAGGAGATCAGGAGAAACTGTTATACTAGAAATCCAACGAAAAGAGAATGTTAAGAAAGAAGGAAGAGTCAGCAGTGCCCAAGTAGCAAAGGATTCAAGGTGAGAGAAGGACCAATAAGTGCCCCTTAGGTATCTATTTCAAAAGTAGCCACTAGGGCCTTAGGTAAACTACTTTCAATAAAAAGGAAATTCACTCCTGGACATATATCCAGAAAAGATGAAAACTCTAATTCAAAAAGATACATGCACCCCAATGTTCAGAGAAGCACTATTTACAATAGCCAAGCCATGGAAGCAACCTAAATATCCATCAACAGATGAATGGAAAAAGAAGATGTGGTATATGTGTGTATGTGTGTGTGTGTGTGTGTGTGTCTGTGTGTGTATGTGTGTGTGTGTATATATATATAAAATGGAATATTAGCCATAAAAAAGAATGAAATAATGCCATCTGCAGCAACATGGATGGGCCTAGAGATTATAATACCTAGTGAAGTAAGTCAGAGAAAGACAAGTATACCTAGTGAAGTAAGTCAGAGAAAGACAAGTATATGATATCACTCATATGGGAAATGTAAAAAAAAGATACAAATGAACTTCGTTACAAAACAGAAATATACTCACAGACATTGAAAACAAACATATGGTTACCGAAGTAGAAAGGGGGGGAGGAATAAATTAGAAGTTTGGGATTACCATATACATACTACTGTTGATATATATAAAATAGATAAACAACAAGGACATACTGTACAGCACTGGGAACTATATTCAATATCTTGTAATAACCTATAATGGAAAAGAATCTGAAAATATATATATGTGGATATATATACATATATATATATAAACTGAATCACTTTGCTGTACACCTGAAACTAACACATTGTAAATCAACTATACTTTAATAAAATTTTTTAAAGTGATTAAAATGGTAAATTTTATAAGTAATTTACAATAGAAAATTAGAAAAAATAAAAAAAGAGTGAGTTTAAATAGCTCTTTTGATCATCCTGAACAAAAAGGAAGGAAAGAAAGGATGACAGCTAGAAGGTAATGCAGGATGAGGAAGATGGGGATATTATAAGTGAGATGTTCCAGTGTGTTTATAAACTGAGATAAAGAAGGCTGGAGTGAGAAAACAGTTAAGGAACAGAAGGGAGAAAGTAAGTGATGAAGCCAGGCTCTGAAGGAGATTAGAAGGAATGGGATTAAGATCTGGGGAAAGGATTAGATGCAGAGGAGACAATGCTTGAAGTTCAAAGAAGAGATATAGAAATGAATGCAGAGTTGCCAGTGCTTATTTCTAATTGTAATGGAGTCTGTCATTTGAGGGTTTATTTGAATGTATTTGGGGAGATGCTGATAGTTTTTCTTTCTCCTTTGGTAGCCTAGGGCATGATTTCCATGAATTTCCCTCATCACAAATAAGGACTGATTTGTCTTCTCAGCTCTTCAGGTGTCAGTCATACAATGGGTACATTTTTCCGGCCTCCTTGTTGTAGACTTTCCACTGTGCTTGTCATTTAGATACCTTACTTTGTTAGTATCTGTGAGAACAGAGAATGGGGTAGAAGAGGGAATTCAGTCAAACATTGTTAAGTAATCATATTTAAATGCAAAATGGGAAGATGCTATTAAAAACTAATTCAATGGTAAATTACTCTGCAAACTCTGAATTATCTATTTTACAATTATGGATTTCCATGTACTGTAAAATGTTACCTTCACTTAAATTTAAGTAGTGATAAATACAGTTTGATATGTGAATATTGAAGCTAACAGTTAAAATTGGTTTGCTGTGATTTGTTGTTATTCATGCAAATTATTTCTCATGCACAATTAGGCATCTCTTTTTCTTCTGACTTGGGTGGTCTGTGATGTCTTTGCCTTTCTCTTGCTTCTATTTATGTCTTTGATTTGTATGTTTTGGGGGAGATTTTGGGGCTCTGGGATCAAAATTAGAATCTGGCTTATTTTATAATAGGCTTCCAGAAGCCTTTGAATTCTTCATGACAAACTCTGTGTCAAATAAACACACGTCAGGCATCTTTCAATGACTACTGCAGCCAAAGGAAATGGAAGTGTAAGTACTGCATCAAAGGTAGTAACAGGAGAACAGTGCTGTTCTTCAGTAGGCTCTCTAGCTAGCAAGATGGATACTTTGAACACCCTTTTGGAGCACTGTATAAAAGACAAATGCCTTCTCTTTTCAGACCTGCTTAAGATATATAATTTAAATGAGTATATCTGGACCCTGTATGAAGTTGCTATTTCAGTGTTAGCAACTAGTTCTTTCTGAATGACGTGTATTTAACTTATTTGTTCAACAAGAGCATATTGGAGATACATACTTTGATAGATTCCATTGAGAATGTAAAGATGAATTAAAGGCCCTTTCCTACCTTTGGGGAGTCTAATTGTGGAGAAGAGAAAAATAACTCCACTACAAATCATGTGTGATAGGTGCATCAGAGTGATGCCAAGAGGTTTGGGATGGCAGAGACAAGGAAGATAATTACTGATGGGGTAGTCATTTCCAAAGAGTGCTATTACTTCTGTTCCTGGGTTGTATTTAACTAGAATACTTCCAATTAAAGGCTTCCTTAATTCCCTGAGCTAAATTGTGAATATAATCAATCTTCTACAATGCCTTCTGTCCAGCATTACAGTTATGGTGGGAAATGCAACAATCTCATCCAGACTCAATCTGCCATCCTTACGCTTACATGCCTGTCCATCCTTTACCAAGTATACATCTTCCTGAGGAGTATCTCCAGCTCCCCTCTCCTCTTTCATTGCTCTTCACTATATATTTGACCCAAAAGAAGTGGATCTTGTCAGAGATGGCAGGTAAGGATTAGTGGAAAGAAGGGAAAAATGCACTCATATCAGCTAAGTAATTGTTTAGTAATTACTACTCACAGTAAGAAAATGAAAAGCAATAGGCTGACTCTACAGATAAAACTTCCAGTTCAGAATAGTCAGAAAGATTTGTCTTTCCCATTTCAAGTAGTTTCAATTCTGTGGAAAATAGTAACTCAGGGTTCAATTAGAAAACTGTTGTTTATTCATGATACTGGATGAAAATGCCAAACCTTGCAGTTGTTATAATTCTGTTACTGTGTAAGTTGATGTACACACAAAGTACGGCTCAGTCTAGCCTCTACACTAATTAATACCATATAGGATATCAGGGAGAAAAATGAGTATAAAATATCACCTTTAAATTTTTGTTAGAAAGTAAGAGAAAGGAAAATTTAGAATATCCTACTGCTAATGAGCCTTGTTTCTCAGTATAGAAAATATGATTAGATACTGATATTGAGACTGATATTGATTAATTCCACAAAATGAATCCTTTATTTTTTAGCCACACATGCACAGAAGTATATCTTCTCCAATATTTATTAAGTACTTATGGCTTTCAACTCTTCTCATAAGTCAAAATTGAAAGACAATATATGATTAGAGAGCATTTAAAAAATTTGAATTTGTATTTTTAAAAAAAATTTATAGTCTATTTTTATTTATAGAGAGTATTTGTTTCATTTATTAGGTATGAGTTAAGGAGGAAAGGCATACTCTGCTGATCTCCAGGCATAAAGTAACCCATCTGGCTGATACTTTTTTACCTCATCTCTTCGTGTCATCCCCTCTCAAATCTGTGCTCTCAGTTGAAGAGGATGAAGAGGGGAATCTCCCCAGAAAGAAGAGGATTCATCTTCAGTTAAGAGAAAGGAGTTAAAAACAAACAAACAAACACAGGAGATGTAGATAGGCTTGTCTGCTAAACCACCCAGTAAGATCTTACTCGATAATTTACTTGGGAAAATCTATAATTCCAGTATTTTAAAGGGCACCTTGAGGGTGAGACTGGGCCTCAAGTATTCATCTTCCAGTGCTACAGCCATAAACAACTGTAACACAGCATGTTACACACAATGACAGCACAGAGGAAGGAATGACTAAGTCTGGGAGTGAAAGTTTTGCAGCAAAGGTGATTATTTGAGCTTTGTGTTAAAGGATGAGTATATACTAATTTATATCCTGCTCATTCCAAAAGGATTCTATGTGCCTTGTAAGAGTTGACCACACAGTGGAAGAGTGGAATTGCATTTTGGACACAGGCAGTACCAAAGCACAGAAGTGTGAAAAAGTACGATATGCTTGGGAAGTGGTGAGATTTGAGGACAGATGCACAGAGCACACTTGTGAGTCTGGAGAAAGCGAGGCAGATATCACCATTCTCTAGTAGTAGCTTTCAAACTTGTGCATGCATCAGTTCCCCTGGAGTACTTTTAAAAGCACAGTTTACTGGGTCCCCCAGAGATTTTGATTCTGAAGGTTTGGGGTGAGGGAGATCAAGAATTTGCATTTTTTACAAATTCCCTAGTGATGTTGATGAGGCTGGTCTTGGGACACACCTTAAGAACCACTTTCTAGAGTTTGGATTTTATTCTATAGTCAATTGAGAATACCTGGAATTTTTATAGCTGATAAAGGAGTCAGATTTGAATTTAGAAAGTTTATTGGAAGTTATGAGGAGAATCATGGAAGGATTAGTAGATTATTTCACATGTCTAAGAGACAGAGTAAATGGGCCTCAACATATTTTTGGAAAGATGAAATAGAATGACTTGAGGTGTGATCAAGATTGCTTGGAATGATTGAATATGGGGAATGAAGGAAAGGGAAGGAATCTCAGAATGTTAAAATTATGTTCCATAATGTAAATGAAACATTATAATACTTAGGTATTCAAAGAATCTTATCCTACCAAAATCTTAAAAATGGGGTCCAACAATTCATTCAGAGTTTCAGATCATTTTCTTGCCAGTGTCACAGGTTAGACCTTTACATCTAAAGAAAGTGAGATGGCTTGGCCATGGTCATTCAGCAGTCACACCTTAAAAATGTATGACATGAAGCCCACTCAGGTAAGATCAAGCATTCCTAAGGAAGCTTCCATCTAGGGGTGCTGTTTACCCAGTGTGCCTACTCTGAGTATCAGAACCTTGGCTGCAAGTATCAGTTGCGGTCTGGAAAGACCTTAGTATACTGTTAACTGTAGGAGGTTCCCTCAATACATAGGAATTTATAGATGCAACATGAAGGATAAATTGAGACAGGCTGAAACCACAAAATGGAAAGAAGTATATGTGACTAACTTGATCCTAATTCTATTAAACCCATTGTAACGTGAAGTGAAGTTTTGATTTTAACTTCTAGTTTCTCCTTCTAGCAACTGATCCCTTAGCCAAGTGTAACTAAGGAAATGTCACTGATCTGCTTTCTTTTTCTCTGAACGTTGTTGTTCTTAAAGTTCTGCTGACCCTCTTCTGTTCGTGCTGTTCTTTTCTCTTGCAGGGCTGTTGAAATGGTCAGCTCCTTGTATAAACCATTTTTTACCTTTTTGTTATTAAAAAATTTTTCCATCAGTATAATCTCTGCCAATAGCATTTCTAAGGAGGTTGCTTTCTTCAATCCTCTTTGCTAAATACTTCTCTTTGTTTTTGCAGCCCATTAACCCTCTGTGCTTCTTGCATTGGGCTGCAGCCTCTGTGTTCTGCCCCTTGGTAATGATAGGGAGAGGTAGGTTGGAAGGAGAGAATGGAGTAGAATGGGGGTAAGGTACATGGTATACTTTGCTCCTTTTGACTAGAAGAGTAACTTTCAGATTGGGTCTAAACTGGAAACAGATCCCTGCCTTAGACAGAAAATGCTACTCTGTTTTTAAACATTAAACATAGCCTTTGGCTGCAGCCTTCCAGGGACTTTTCTGATTCATTCTCTTATGTTCATAATTCCTGTGGGAAACAAAAGCTTCATAATGCATTTAGTTACTATTGGAATTAGAGGGGGTTAATAAATTACTCCTTCTTCTCACCATATAAATTCTGAACTAATTGAGAGAGACATGAGTCAGGAAAATGAAGTTCAAAACTTTAACTCTATTACTGATAATGTTGATGAAGAATGTATCTTAGAGTGAGACCCAAGTATAACAACCTGCTGCCAGTCTAGTCCTTTGGACAACCCAGTAGAGGGAAAGTTTGAATCTGGAGGGCAGACACATTAACCTAAGTTCTTACCCTCCTCTCAGGTAATTCATTCCACCACTATGTGGAGGAGTAAAGGGGTAGAGTGGCAAGAAGTCAAGATAAACACTTCCTCGTGGAAACCAGATATTTTATAATAGAATTTTAAAGAAAATAACAATGGTTAACCATAACAGTGTCTAACAATGACTTCTGAACTGTAGAAAAATAATTTCTTCCTTTAAGATAATTAATGTCACACAATTAGGAATTTTAGAAAATCAGGAAAGTTAATATTTATTTTTCAGGCTATGAATGAAGATGACAAAATCTGTATTTAGTTGCATAAGTTGTGTTGATTCCACCAATTATCTATTTAATTTATATATATATATATATATATAATTAGAGGAATTAAAGTTTTTAAAAGTTGTCACATGCTGTTAGTTATCCTCCACACCATTTTTCCATTTTCCATAGTAGTAAATTTACAACTGGATACATGGCCACCAGCTAGAGAAACTATTGCCCAGTCTCACTTGCCACTAGGGGTAGCCATGTGAATAAGTTCTCACCAATGAAATGGCAAAGTAAAAGTGATGTGTGCAACTCCAACCTCACTTGCTTAAATGGAAATGACTTGGTCTCCACTTTCTTTCCCCTTCTTGGGCTGAGATGCTGATGTGGCAGAGACCAGTGGTTCCAGGGACCCTTAATGACTTAATGGAGCAGAGCCTTTCTACTAACCTAGCCTGGCCAGACTATAAGATGAGAGAGAAATAAACTTCTACCTATTTAGGCCACTGTGATTTTTTGGTCTCCTTTTATTTTTATTTATTTTACATTTTTATCATTTTTAAAAATTGGGGTATAGTTGTTTTACAATTTTGTTAGTTTCTACTGTACAGCAAAGTGGAGTTCCCTGTGCTATACAGCACGTTCTTATTAGTTATCTATTTTATACATATTAATGTATATATGTCAATCCCAATCTCCCAATTCATCCCACACCCCCACCACTCATGGGTCTTTTTTTAATGTCAACATATATACCAAATAGTACAAATATTATGCCTATTCTATATGATATTTGTTAAAATGTTCAATAGGAAGAAATCTGTACAATTAGGTACTATAGTCAGTTGAATAGAGGGCCCCCCCCCCAAATATAAATCTACCTAGATCTTGTAAATGTCAGCTTATTTGGAAAAAAGGGTCTTTGAAGATGTAATTAAGAATCTCAAAATGAGATCATTCTGGATTGACTGGTTGAACCCTAAATCAAATGACACATGCACTTATAAGAGACAGAAGAGGAAAATACAGAGAGAAAGGAGAGGGAGGCTGTGTGAAGACAGAGGCAGAGATTTAAGTGGTGCATCTGCAAGCCAAGGAACTCCTAGAGCCACCAAAATCTGGAAGAGGCAAGGAAGGATTCTCCCCTAGAGCTTTCAGAGAGAGCGTGGCCCAGCCTACATCTCAAGTTCAGGTTTCTGGTCTCCAAAACTGAGAGAATAAACTTCTATTGTTTTTAAGCCAGCCAGTTTGTAGTAATTTGTTATGATAGCACTAGGAAACTTATACAGCTACCTAATACAATTTGATAACAAAGATGAAGAATTTGGACAGGAGAAATAAAAGGAATAATTTCTTGTTTCCTTATGAAGTACTGAAAGGAGCATAGAGCACTAATATAAAATTGGCTCATAAGACATTTTCTGATTGCCAGAAATGTGTCAGCCTCTGAAAGGTACAGGGTGTATAAAAGTGAGACACAATCCTAACCTTCAAGAGGTTCATAGTCTCCTTGGAGAGGATATATGTACATCAGCAACACTGATTCATTTTAAAAAGAAACTAAAAGGAAAGAAACTTCATGTCAAAATTATAGGCTACTTGGTTAAGAGAAAACCACCCACCGAGTTGCTGAACAAACAAGTTTGACCATCTAAGAAAATCAGATATACAATTTGTACATAGTGATAATTTTATCTGGGAAATCTGATAAAAACTGTTATTTAAAAAGTTCCTTGTATTCCTAAAGCAATTCACTTTATAAAAGAATTTGTTAAAATAAAATAGCAACTGATTTACTTAAATGTTAATAATTAATGACTTGAGAATTATGCTAGAAAGAAAGGAATTTAAAAGCTTTATTCTTAGCAAATATTACCACTTAATGACTGATTGAAATGGAACAATATTATAACATGTAGAAGAAAAGGACTTGCAAGTGGATCAAGATGGTGGAGGAGTAGGACATGGAGCTCACTTCTCCCCACAGATACATCAAAAATATATCTACAGGTGGAACAACTCTCACAGAACATCTACTGAACACTAGCAGAAGACCTCAGACCTCCAAAAGGTCAAGAAAATCTCCACGTAACTGGGTAGGACAAAGAAAAAAAAAAAAAAAGGAGAGAAAGGAATATGGATGGGACCTGTACTCCTGGAAGGGAGGTGTGAAAGAGGAAAAGTTTCCACATGTGGGGCAGTCCCATCACTGGTGGGGAGATCAGCCAGGACAGAGGGGGAGCTTTGGAGCCTCAGAGGAGAGTGTAGCAACAGGTTTGTTTAGGGCAAAGCAGAGAGAGAGAGACCTGCACAGACGATCAGTGCCAGTCAGCACTACTCAGCCTGAGATGCTCATCCACTGGGGCTGGCAGGGGCTGAGTGCTGAGGCTCAGGCTTCAGAGGTCAGACCCTGGGGAGAGGACTGGTGTTGGCAGCACAAAGACAGCCTGAGGGGGCTAGGGTATGGTGTGCCACAACCAAAGGAGTCCGGGAAGAAGCCTGAGCCCACCAGAGGAAATGCACCATTGTTGGGGGTGTGTGCAAGGTGAGGGGTGGGCCTGCCATAGGAGCTTCTTTCTCTGCACACTCTCAGGTATCAGGGCACCACATACACGAGCTATGGTGGCAGATGTGAGCCACAGCTGCCATCTTGGACTCCAGAGGCGGGTGAAAACCACTGCTGCTGTCAAGGGTCCTGTGAGTGGGTGCAGGTCACTGCCCCCACCTTCCTGGGAGTGTGCACTGCCCACCAGCACCAAGGGTCCCATGACCTGGTGCCAACCTCTGCCCCTGCCTCCCCAGGAGTACATGCAGTCAGCCGCCTCCATCAAGGAACGAGCGACCCAGGGCCAACAATTGCCCCCACCTCCCTGGGGGCATGCATGACTCACCACTGCTGCCAAGGGTCACACAACCCATGGCCAACAACTGCCCCCACCTCCCCAGGAATAGGTGCAGCCAGCTACCTCTGCTGAGAGACCTGCAATGGGAGCCAGTGGCTGCTCCCGCCTACCTGGGAGCATGGGCAAGTGCTGTGCAGCTGCACACCGCCTATCAAGGGGATAACAGTCAGCACATACTGGGGAAAGGGACAGCAAGCATCCAAACCAAAACCAGTCTTCACACCAAAAAAAAAAAAAAAAATTAAAAGCCACACAAGCTATGCAGGGATGCTCCCACATATAAATAGCCCCCTAAGACTACAGTAGATATTTGTTTCTCCTAAACTCACAAAGAGAAATATAAGCAAAATGAAGAGGGAGAGGAACCACTCTCAGTTAAAAGACCAAGAGAATTCCCCTGAAGGAAATAACAAGGAAACAGAACTCTTCAGTCTAAGAGACAGCAAGTTCAAAAAGGAGGTAATGAAAATACTGAAGGAATTAAGAAAGGCTATTTACAGAAATGCAGGTTACTGTAAAAAGTAACTAGAAACTATAAGGAGGAGCCAAGAAAAATTAGAAAAGTCATTTGTTGAGATGAAAGCTGAGCTCAAGGCAGTGAAGAGCAAAATGAATAATGCAGAAGAAAAAATAAGTGACCTGGAAGATAGAATAATGGAAACCACACAATCGGAACAGCAGACAGAAAACCAAATGAAAAAAATAAACACAACAATATGAGACATATGGGATAAAATATAGCAGGCCAATCTGCACATAATAGGGATTCCAGAAAGAGAAGAAAGAGAAAAGGGGATTGAAAATGTATTTGAAGAAATTATGGCTGAAAACTTCCCAAACCTAAAGAAGGAAACAGATATCCAGATGTAGGAAGCACAGAGTCTCCCAAACAAGATGAACACAAACAGACGTACACCAAGACATCTTATAATAAAAATGGCAAAAGTTAAAGATAAAGAGAGGATTCTAAAGCAGCAAGAGAAAAACAAAGAGTTAATTACAAGGAACCCCCATGATGCTATCAGATGATTTCTCTACAGAAAAACTGCAGGCCAGAATGGAGTGAAAAAATATATTCAAAGTCTTGAAAGAGAAAAATCTGCAACCTAGAATACTCTACCCAGCAAGATTATCATTTAGAATAGGAGGAGAAATAAAGAATTTCTCAGACAAGCAAGAACTAAAAGAATACAGCACTACTAAACCTACCCTACAAGAAATACTGAAAAGTCATCTCTAAATAGAAAAGAAGCAAGAAGATATAGGAACGAGAAAATCACAAACAAAGTAAATCACTTAAATTAGCCAGTATACAGATCAAAAAGAAAAAAAAAAAAAAAACTATTCTTTTTTCTTACATGATCACCTTACTTATTCTTTTTTTTAACACCTTTATTTGAGTATAATTGCTTTACAATGGCATGTTAGATTCTGCTTTATAATGAAGTGAATCAGCTATACATATACATACATCCCCATATCCCCTCCCTCTTGCGTCTCCCTCCCACCATCCATATCCCACCCCTCTAGGTGGTCAAAAAGCACGGAACTGATCTCCCTGTGCTATGTGGCTGCGTCCCATTAGCTATCTATTTTATATTTGGTAGTATATAGTATATATAAGTCCATGCCACACTCTCACTTAGTCCCAGTTTATCCTTCTCCCTCCCCATGTCCTCAAGTCCATTCTCAACGGCTGCATCTTTATTCCTGTCCATCTCCTAGGTTCTTCAGAACTTTTTTTTTTTGATTCCATATATATGTATTAGCATATGGTATTTATTTTTCTCTTTCTGAACTTACTTCACTCTGTATGACAGACTCTAGGTCTCTACCTCACTACAAATAACTTAACTTCATTTCTTTTTATGGTTGAGTACTATTCCATTGTATATATGTGCCACATCTTCTTTATCCATTCATCTGTTGATGGACACTTAGGTTGCCTCCATGTCCTGGCTATTGTAAATACAGCTGCAATGAACATTGTGATACAAGACTGCTTTTGAATTATGGTTTTCTCAGGGTATATGCCCAGAAGTTATATTGCTGCATCATATGGTAGTTCTATTTTTAGTTTTTAAGGAATGTCCATACTATTCTCCGTAGTGGCTGTATCAATTTACATTCCCACCAACTGTGCAAGAGGGTTCCCTTTTCTTCACACCATCTCCAGCATTTACTGTTTCTAGATTTTTTGATGATGGCCATTCTGACTGGTGTGAGATGATATCTCATTGTAGTTTTGACTTGCATTTCTCTAATGATTAATGATGTTGAGCATTCTTTCATATGTTTATTGGCAATCCGTAGATCTTCTTTGGAGATGTGTCTATTTAGGTCTTCTGCCCATTTTTGGATTGGGTTGTTTGTTTTTTTGATATTGAGCTGCATGAGCTGCTTGTAAATTTTGGAGATTAATCCTTTGTCAGTTGCTTCACTTGCAAATATTTTCTCCCATTCTGAAGGTTGTCGTTTCATCTTGTTTATGGTTTCCTTTGCTGTGCAAAAGCTTTTAAGTTTCATTATGTCCCTTTTTTTTTTATTTCCATTTCTCTAGGAGGTGGGTCAAAAAGGATCTTGCTGTGATTTATGTCATAGAGCATGCTGCCTATGTTTTCCTCTAAGAGATTTATAGTGTCTAGCCTTACATTTAGGTCTTTAATCCATTTTGAGTTTATTTTTGTGTATGGTGTTAGGGACTGTTCTACTTTCATTCTTTTATGTATAGTCGTCCAGTTTTCCCAAAACCAAAAGAAAAGGCTGTCTTTTCGCCATTGTGTATTCTTGCCTCTCTTATCAAAAATAAGGTGACCAATGTGCATGGGTTTATCTTGGGGCTTTCTACACTGTTCCATTGATCTATATTTCTGTTTTTGTGTCAATGCCATACTGTCTTGATTACTGTAGCTTTGTAGTATAGTCTGAAGTCAAGGAGCCTGATTCCTCCAGCTCTGTATTTCTTTCTAAAGGCTGCTTTAACTATTCAGGGCCCTTTATGTTTCCATAAAAATTGTGAAATTTTTTTGTTCTAGTTCTGTGAAAAATGCCAGTGGTACTTTGATAAGGACTGCATTAAATCTGTAGATTGCTTTGGATAGTATAGTCATTTTCACAATGTTGATTCTTCCAATCCAAGAACATGGTATATCTCTCCATCTGTTTGTATCATTTTTAATTTCTTTCATCAGTGTCTTATAGTTTTCTGCATAGAGGTCTTTTGTCTCCTTAGGTACTTTTATTCCTAGGTACTTTATTCTTTTTGTTGCAGTGGTAAATGGGAGTGTTTCCTTAATTTCACTTTCAGATTTTTCATCATTAGTGTATAGGAATACAAGAGATTTTTGTGCATTAATTTTGTATCCTCCTACTTTACCAAATTCATTGAATAGCTCTAGTAGTTTCCTGGTAGTATCTTTAGGACACTCTATGTATAGTATCATGTCATCTGCAAACAGTGACAGCTTTACTCCTTCTTTTCCAATTTGGATTCCTTTTATTTCTTTTTCTTATTCGATTGATGTGGCTAAAACTTCCAAAACAATGTTTAATCATAGTGATGAGAGTGGGCATCTTTGTCTTGTTCTTGGTCTTAGTGGAAATGGTTTCAGTTTTTCACCACTGAGAATGATGTTGGCTGTGGGTTTGTCATATATGGCCTTTATTATGTTGAGGTAAGTTCCCTCTATGCCTACTTTCTGGAGGGTTTTTATCATAAATTGGTGTTGAATTTTGTTGAAAGCTTTTTCTGCATCTATTGAGATGATCATGTGGTTTTTATTTTTCAGTTTGTTAATATAGTGTATCACATCGATTGATTTGCATATATTGATGAATCCTTGCATTCCTGGGATAAACTGCACTTGATCATGGTCTATGATCATTTTAATGTGCTGTTGGATTTTGTTTCCTAGTATTATGTTGAGGATTTTTGCATCCATGTTCATCAGTGATATTGGCCTGTAGTTTTCTTTCTTTGTGACACCTTTGTCTGATTTTGGTATCAGGGTGATGGTGGCCTTGTAGAATGAGTTTGTGAGTGTTCCTCTTTCTGCTATATTTTGGAAGAGTTTGAGAAGGATAGGTGTTAGTTCTTCTCTAAATATTTGATAGAATTTGCCTGTGAAGCCATCTGGTCCTGGGCTTTTTTTTGTTGGAAGATTTTTAATCACAGTCTCAACTTCAGTGCTTGTGATTGGTCTGGTTATATTTTCTATTTCCTCCTTCTTCAGTCTTGGAAAGTTGTGCTTTTCTAAGAATTTGTCCATTTCTTCCAGGTTGTCCATTTTATTGGCCTATAGTTGCTTGTAGTAATCTCTCATGATCCTTTGTATTTCTGCAGTGTCAGTTGGTTCTTCTCCTTTTTCATTTCTAATTCTATTGATTTGAGTCTTCTTCCTATTTTTCTTGATGAGTTTGGCTAATGGTTTATCAATTTTGTTTATCGTCTCAAAGAACCAGCTTTTTGTTTTACTGATCTTTGCTATTGTTTCTTTCATTTCTTTTTCATTTATTTCTGATCTTATCTCTATGATTTCTTTCCTTCTGCCAACTTTGAGGTTTTTGTTCTTCTTTCTCTAATTGCTTTAGGTGTAAGGTTAGGTTGTTTATTTGAGATCTTTCTTGTTTCTTGAGGTAGGATTGTATTGCTATAAACTTCCCTCTTAGAACTGCTTTTGCTGCATCCCATAGGTTTTGCATCATCCTGTTTTCATTGTCATTTGTTTCTGGGTATTTTTTGATTTCCTCTTTAATTTCTCCAGTGATCTCTTGGTTATTAAGTAGTGTATTGTTTAGCCTCCATATATTTGTATTTTTTAGAGGTGTTTTCCTGTAATTGTTATCTAGTCTCATTGTGTTGTGATCAGAAAAGATACTTGTTACGATTTAAGTTTTCTTAAATTTACCAAGGCTTGATTTGTGACCCAAGATACGATCTATTCTGGAGAATGTTCCATGAGCACTTGAGAAGAAAGTGTATTTTGTTGTTTTTGGATGGAATGTCTTATAAATATCAATTAAGTCCATCTTGTTTAGTGTATCATTTTAAGCCTGTGTTTCCTTATTAATTTTCATTTTGGATGTTCTGTCCATTGGTGAAAGTGAAGTGTTAAAGTCCCCTACTATGATTTTGTTACTGTTGATTTTCCATTTTATGGCTGTTAGCATTTGCCTCATGTATTGATGTGCTCCTATGTTGGGTGCATAAATATTTACAATTGTTATATCTTCTTCTTGGATTGATCCCTTGATCGTTATGTAGTGTCCTTCATTGTCTCTTGTAGTAGTCTTTATTTTAAAGTCTATTTTGTCTGATATGAGAATTGCTACTCCACCTTCCTTTGATTTCCATTTGTATTGAATATCTTTTTCCATCCCCTCATTTGCAGTCTGTATGTGTCCCTAAGTCTGAAGCTGGTCTCTTGTAGACAGCATATATATGGGTCTTGTTATTGTATCCATTCAGCCACTCTATGTCTTTCATTGGAGCATTTAATCCATTTACATTTAAGGTAGTTATCGATATGTATGTTTCTATTCCCATTTTCTTAATTGTTTTTTGTTTGTTTTTGTACATCTCTTCCTTTTTCTTTTGTGGCCTGCCTAGAGAATTCCTTTAGAATTTGTTGTAAAGCTGGTTTGGTGGTGCTGAGTTCCCTTAGCTTTTGCTTGTCTGTACGTTTTTAATTTCTCTGTCAAATCTGAATGAGTTCCCTGCTGGGTAGAGTAATCTTGGTTGTAGGTTTTTCCCTTTCATCTCTTTAAATATGTCCTGCCACTCCCTTTTGGCTTGCAGCACTTCTGCTGAAAGATCAGCTATTAGCCTTATGGGGATTCCCTTGTGTATTATTTGTTGCTTTTCCTTGCTGCTTTTAATATTGTTTCTTTGTATTTAATTTTTGATAGTTTGATTAATATGTGTTTTGGTGTGTTTCTCCTTGGATTTATCCTGTATGGGACTCTCTGCACTTCCTGTACTTGATTGACTCTTTCCTTTCCCATGTTAGGGAAATTTTGAACTATAATCTCTTCAAATATTTTCTCAGTCCCTTTCCTTTTCTCTTCTTCTGGGACCCCTATAACTCAAATGTTGTTGTGTTTAATATTGTCCCAGAGGTCTCTGAGACTGTCCTCAGTTCTTTTCATTCTTTTTTCTTTATTCTGCTCTGCAGTAGTTATTTCCACTATTTTATCTTCCAGGTCACTGGTCCTTTCTTATGCCTCAGTTACTCTGCTATTGATTCCTTCTAGAGAATTTTTAATTTCATTTCTTGTGTTGTATATCATTTGTTTGCTCTTTAGTTCTTCTAGGTCCTTGTTAAATCTTCCTTGTATTTTCTCCATTCTATTTCCAAGATTTTGGATCATCTTTACTATCATTACTCTGAATTCTTTTTCAGGTAGACTGCCTATTTCCTCTTCATTTGTTTGGTCTGGTGGGGTTTTGCTTTGCTCCTTCATCTGCTGTGTGATTCTCTGTCTTCTCATCTTGCTAAACTCAGTGTATTTGTGGTCTCCTTTTCACAGGCTGCAGGTTCTTAGTTCCTGTTGTTTTTGGTGTTTACCCACATTGGCTGAGGTTGGTTCAGTGGGTTGTGTAGGCTTCCTGGTGGAGGGGACTAGTGCCTGTGTTATGGTGGATGAGTCTGGATCTTGTCTTTCTGGTGGGCAGGACCACATCCAGTGGTGTGTTTTGGGGTGTCTGTGACCTTATTATGATTTTAGGCAGCCTCTCTGCTAATGGGTGAGGTTATGTTCCTGTCTTGCTAGTTGTTTGTCATAGGTTGTGCAGCACTGTAGGCTCCTGGTCATTGAGTGGAGGTAGATTTTTCATTGAGATGGAGATCTCTGGGAGAGCTTTTGATGTTTGATATTATGTGGAGCCAGGAAGTCTCTGGTGGACCATGTCCTGAACTCAGCCCTCCCACCTCAGAGGCACAGGTCTGACACCTGGCCAGAGCACCCAGACCCTGTCACCCACACTGTTTGCCTCCAGGACTACTGAAGAATCTAGAGAAGCATAGCCAAAATGTCTGAGTCATAAAAGTTGAAGAGTGATGACTGCCTCCTGTCATGCCCTTGGCCATTTCAGCCTCCACACGGGCCACAGCTGACCTGGTGCCCATCCTCTCCCTTCTAACCACTCCACCCTTGCCCCACCGGTGGGAAGTGGGACCCATCACCTCGCTGGAATCTTGTGGTGGCCTCCCTGAACTCTAGCGAGCCCTCCAAAACTATTTTTGAAAGCAATGATAAATACAAGGAACAGCAAAAGGATAAACATGAATATGTAAAAAGGGACATGAGAATCATAAAATCTGGGACTTCCCTGGTGTTCCAGTGGTTAAGAATCCACCTTGCAAAGCAGGGGACATGGATTTGATCACTGGTTGTGGAACTAAGATCCCACATGCTATAGGGCAACTAACCCTGCATGCTGTAGAGCCTGTGTGCCACAACTAAGAACCCGCATGCCACAACTACTGATCCCGTGCACCACAACTAGAGAGCCCATATGCTGCAACTAGAGAAAAGTCTGCACTCCTCAATGAATAGCCCAAGAGCCGCAACAAAAGATCTTGCACACCGCAACCAAGATCTGATGCAGCCAAATTAATTACTTAATATATTAAAAAAACCCACCAAACATCAAAGAGAAAGAGAGAATTTTTAAAAAATCATAATAGGAAGGAGAGTAAGAAAATACAGATTCTTTTTATTATTATTATTTTGTTTTAGAATGTGTTTGAACCTATTTGACTATCAGTCTAAAGCAAGCAAATATATGAAGGGGTTACCATACTTGAAAAACAGGGCAACAACAAATCAAAAACATAAAATAGCTTCACAAAAATGAAAAAGAAGAGAACACAAGCATAAAATAAAAGGAAATCATCAAACCACAAAAAGAAATACAATAAGAAAAAGAAAGGAACAAAGAAGAAACAAAGACTCAACTGGAATACAAGGTTTAAAATGGCAATAAATACATACATATCAATAATTAGGTTAAATGTCAAGGGACTAAATGCTCCAATTAAAAGACATAGAGTGGCAGACTGGATAAAAAAAGAAAAGCCTACAATATGCTGCCTGCAAGAGACCCACCTTAGGGCAAACGACACACATAGATTGAAAGTGAGGGGATGAAAAAAGATATTTCAGGCAAACAGAAATAACAAGAAAGTGGGAGTTGTGATACTCATATCAGACAAAATAGACTTTCAAGACTATAATGAAAGATAAAGAAGAACACTATATAATGATAAAAGGATCAATACAAGAAGAGGATATTACACTCATCAACTTATATGTGCCTAATATCAGAGTACCCAAATACAAAAAATCAAATACTAACAGACATAAAGGGAGAAATCAATAAGAATACAATAATAGTAGGAGTCTTTAACACCCCACTCACATCAATGACAGATCTTCCAGACAGTGAATCAATAAGGCAACAGAGATCCTAAATAATACAATAGAACAGTTAGACTAAATTGATATTTTCATGACATTACATCCAAGAAAAACACAAGAAAACAAAAAAAACCCAGCATACACGTTCTTTGCAAGCACACATTGAACATTCTCTAGGATTGACCACATACTTTGGCACAAAATTAATCTCAACAAATTTAAGAGTATAGAAATTATTTCAAGCATCTCCTCTGACCACAATGGCATGAAACTAGAAATCAACCACAGGAAATGAAATGAGAAAAAAATGACTACATAGAGACTAAACAACATGCTAATAAAAAACCAAAGGGTCAACGAGGAAATCAAAAAGGAAATTAAAAAAATACCTTGAGAAAAATGATAATGAAAACACAACCATACAAAATCTATGGGATACAGCAAAATAAGTTTTTAGAGGGACATTCAAAGTGATACAGGCCTTCATCAAAAAACAATAAAAATCTCAAGTCAACAAACTAACCTGCCACCTAAAAGAATTAGAAGAACAAACAAAACTTAAAGTCAGCAGAAGGAAGGAAATAATAAAGATCAGGGAAGAAATAAATAAAATAGAGATGAAAAAACAATAGAAAAAAATCAATAAAACCAAGAGCTGGTTCTTTGAAAGGGTAAACCAAATTGAAAAACCTCAGGCCAGGCTCACTGAGAAGAAAAGAGAGAGAACCCAAATAAATAAAATAAGAAATGAAAGCAAAAAAACAAAAAAACCCAAAAAAAACAAAAAAGGGCTTCCCTTGTGGCACAGTGGTTGAGAGTCTGCCTGCCAATTCAGGGGACGTGGGTTCATGCCCTGGTCCAGGAAGATCCCACATGCCATGGAGTGGCTAAGACCATGAGCCATGGCTGCTGAGCCTGAGCGTTCGGAGCCTGTGCTCCACAACAGGAGAGGCCACAATAGTGAGAGGCCCGCATAACGCAAACAAACAAACAAACAAAAACATCCTCAGTTCACAAGGATGGTTCAACATTCACAAATCAATCAATGTAATATACCACATTAGCAAAAGTTAAAAAAAAACATATGATCATCTCAATAGATGCAGAAAAAGCATTAGACAGAATTCAACATGGCTTCATGATAAAAACTCTTACCAAAGTGGTAATAGAGAAAACATATCTCAACATAATATAAGCCATTTATGACAAACCCACAGCTAATATAATACTCAATGGTGAAAAGCTAAAAACCTTCCTGCTAAAGTCTGGAACAAGACAAGGATGCCCACTCTCACCACTTCTATTCAACACAGTATTGGATGTCCTAGCCATAGCAATCAGACAAGAAAAAGAAATAAAATGTATCCAAATTGGAAAGGAAGAGGTGAAACTGTCACTATATGCAGATGACACAATGCTATATGTAGAAAACCCTAAGGACTCCACACAAAAACTACTAGGTCTAATAAATGAAACCAGCAAAGTAGCAGGATACAAGATTAACATTAAAAAATTGGATGCATTTCTTTACACTAAGAATGAAATTTCAGAAAGGGAATGTAAAAAAATAATACCCTTTAAAATAATACCCCCACCCAAAATACCTAGGAATATACCTGACCAAGGATGGGAAAGACTTATATGCTGAAAACTATAAAATATTAATAAAGGAAATTAAAGAGTATTCAAAGAAATGGAAAGATATCCCATGCTCTTGGACTGGAAGAATTAATATTGTTAAAATGACAATACTATCCAAAGCAACCTACAGATTTATTGTGATTCCTATCTAAATACTCAAGACATTTTTTCACAGAAGTAGAACAAATAATCCAAAAATTTATATGGAACCATAAAAGACCCAGAATTGCCAAAGCAATCCTAAGGAAGTAAACAAAGCAGGAGGCATAACCATCCCAGACTTCAGACAATACTACAAAGCTACAGTAATTAAAACAGTGTGGTATTGGTACAAAAACAGACATACAGATCAATGGAACAGAATAGAGCCCAGAAGTAAACCCACACACCTATGGTCAACTAATCCTCAACAAAGGAGGCAAGAATATAAAATGGATAAAAGATAAGTCTCTTCAGCAAGTGATGCTGGGAAAGTTGGACAGCTGCATGTAAATCAATGAAGTAGAACACACCCTCACAGTATGCACAAAAATAATCTCAAAATGACTTAAAGACTTAAACTTAAGACATGATACCATAAAACCCCTAGAAGAGAACATAGGCAAAACATTCTCTGACATAAATCATACCAATGTTTTCTTAGGTCAGTCTCCCAAGGAAATAGAAATAAAAATAAAAACAAACAAGTGGGACCTAATCAAACTTACAAGCTTTTGCACAGCAAAGGAAACCATAAAAAAGGTGAAAAGACAACCTATGGAATGGGAGAAAATATTTGTAAATGATGCAACAGACAAGGGCTTAATCTCCAAAATATGCAAACAGCTCATACTGCTCAACAACAACAAAAAACAAACAACCTAATCAAAAACTGGGCAGAGGACCTTAATAGACATTTCTTCAAAGAACACATACAGATGGCCATTTGGAACATGAAAAGATGTTCAGCATCATTAATTATTAGAGAAATGCAAATCAAAACTACAGTGAGGTACCACCTCACACCAGTCAGGATGGCCATCATTAAAAAGTCTACAGATAACAAATGCTGGAGAAGGTGTGGAGAAAAGGGAACTCTCATACACTTTTGGTGGGAATGTAAGTTGGTGCAGCCACTATGGAAGACAGTGTGGAGTTTCCTCAGAAAACTAAAAATAGAATTACCATATGATCCATCAATCGCATTCCTGGGCATACACCCAGACAAAACTATAATTCAAGAAGATTTATGCACCCCTATGTTCATAGCAGCACCAATTTAAAATAAGGTTTAAAAATCTGTTTCACAAAGAAAATTTCTCTTAAGTGAAGTCAATTATTGTTAATAATTCCTCTTCACATCTTGGTTTATAAAATTCACTTTTTAATATTTGGCACCCCATAAATAAAATATTTATTTCAAAATTACATATTTACTGGAGCCATTCCTCAGGTAAAACAAAAATTGGTCCCGTGATCACATAGAAAGAATGCATTGAGCCTTATTCTTTGGGCTGCATTTAGACTTTGGTATGAGCAATCCAAGATTGTCCCCCATATTCATTTCACGTTAGTGCAACAGGCTACAGAGTGCCCTAAAGAATGATTTCCTTCCTGGTATTACAGGTAAGCTACTAAACAATATGGAATCTATGTCTAAGTTACCTCTAAATTTTATTTTGTAACCTAAGATCACTACTAGGTTTTTTTATTGGGAGGAGTATCTTCCTTAGTTACACCTACTGTCTTCCACATGACATAGGTAATGTGAAAATCTAATTCTATCCCCTCACCACTCCCCTAGTATTTTAGTCTGTTTATTTTATTTTATTTTTTTTTATTTTTTTTTTTGTTTTTGTTTTGAGGTACGCGGGCCTTTCACTGTCGTGGCCTCTCCCGTTGCGGAGCACAGGCTCCGGACGCACAGGCTCAGCAGCCATGGTTCACGGGCCTAGCCGCTCCGCGGCATGTGGGATCTTCCCGGACCGGGGCATGAACCTGTGTCCCCTGCATCGGCAGGCGGACTCTCAACCACTGCACCACCAGGGAAGCCCAGTCTGTTTATTTTTAAATTTTGACTCACTTCTATTTTTTCATTCAGTGCAGAACTTGTACAGTATTCTCTTTTATGCTGGGCATAAAAGGTCTTACATTGACACATAAAATGAGGACTTACTGTGTAAGAAATAAATACTGAAAATTAAGTATGCATAAAAATACTAGAACAAAATACACCAAAATGCTCTCCTTTGGATGTTGGATTTATGAGTGAATTTAAAATATCTTCTTAGCGCTTTCTATCCTTTCTAACTTTCTATAATAAAAATAATCTATTTTGATGTTTGTTTATGTTTGTTTATTTGCAATTTGAGGTATCAACTTTATTCTACAAATGTAAATAGGCTTAAGGAGATTTTAGTGAGGTTGTTAATGCTCATCCTCAAGTGAAGACACTGAGCCCACAGTTGACTTCCCCAGGATCAGATGGAGAGACTAGAGTATCTTTTCTAAGGAATCCCTTCTAAGGAATCTCTACCTAGATGTGCTTATATGGCAAAAGTAGCACTGAAGAGCTCTCATTCTTCTTACCAATCCTAAGGCAAGCAGACAAAAAGAAACCAACCTTCTAAACATTTTACTCAATCCAAATTCATTTTAAGTAATAAATATTTACAAGGATGTTCAGAAGCTATAATCCCAGTGGAAAAAAGTCAAATGGTATCACTGACATACTCAATTTTAGCATGAGTTTAAAAAATGGTATTGAAATTAGATTTTTATATATGTGCCTAGGTATTTACTATGATCTTAGAAAACCATATGGTGGTTACTAATTTATTAGGTACAGATTGGAATGTATTTGTATACAGTTGTAGATGCATGGCATTTCTATTAATTGTCTTTTTTTGCCACTAAATTTTGTATATAGCTTATCTTAGTAATATTGGTATTTGGTAATATAATGTTTGATAACTTGTTAACCTCTTTGGAAAGGAACATGAAACCCATAGTTCTATGAAATTAAAACAGCCAGGAACACTTTTTTATTTTAAACACTATTCAGGTAATGGGAAACAACAAACTCAGTTTTGTTTTGGTGTTGCTGTTTATTCACTCTAAGATTTTTGTTGGGGTAGATGACATTTTGCTTCTTGGAGTGAATCTTTTTCACATTTTTTCAGCCAAGTTTTCATATGGATATTTTCAAATAACATATATAACTAGAGAAATATGGGGCTTCCCTGGTGGCGCAGTGGTTGAGAGTCTGCCTGCTGATGCAGGGGACACGGGTTCGTGCCCCGGTCCGGGAAGATCCCACATGCCGCGGAGCGGCTGGGCCCGTGAGCCATGGCCGCTGAGCCTGCGCGTCCGGAGCCTGTGCTCCGCAAGGGGAGAGGCCACAACAGTGAGAGGCCTGCGTACCGTAAAAAAAAAAAAAAAAAAAAGAGAAATATGAAACTAGTAATATTGCTTTTCAAATGTTAAGTTTCAACCTCAAAACACAAAAAAAGAAAAATTCAAATGAGACAAAGAATAGAGTTTTTGTTTTTAAGACTTAAAACATTCACTTATAAAAACACTCATATTCTCAAATTGAAAAATGTTCCACCTGGTGAAATAATGTTTGCCATTATATGATATATAGTTAAATGAGAATAAAGGCAAGCATGGACAAATACTAAAGAAAAACTTCATTGTACAAATACATATATTCTTAGAAATAATCTTGGAAAATGTACCTCCCTGACTAAATATTTCAGCTGTTTACACAAAGATGTTTTCTACTGAAGCCAACAGGAGTTATACATTCATACATTTCTGGCTAAAATAAGGGTTTTTAATGATTGTTAAAGCCTCATAGAAAGGCCTATATCATTTCTTGTCTTAATTGTTTTAAGCAGGAGTTCCTGTTTCCATGTTCAGTTTTTTGCTAATTAATTTGGAAACACCAGTTTCCTAAAAAAGAGGGGATGGAGCGGATGGTCATTTTTTCATTGTAAACTATCAGTTACCCTGTTTGCTTTTGCAAACCTGTATTGCAATTTTTTTTAAAAAAATATTTACATGTTAGGGTAATTAATACCAGATAGCCTCATGTCATGTTTTGGTAATGTCTACAGATATATCATCTGTGGGAGGGCTAATGTCTGTCACAGATCAATCAGCTAGTAAATTGTGCTTATTTGAAGTCTTCTGTTTTTAGCCTCATGATTTACCTAACTGACTTTTGGGGGTTGTTAAAGAACAAAATAACTTGGAATTAAAAATAATTCATAATACTTGTCACAAATAGAGAAAATGTGTTGTAAAGAATAAACTAAAGTAGTTTTAGCATATCAGACTTGTTATAAGCCCTCTGATTTACTGCTGGTATAAACTGCCTTCTTTAGCTTACTTATCTTCAGATGATGCCAAAGAACCTCAGCCTTCCAGACCAGCCCCATGCATGCCTGAAGATAATATGAATCAAGCTGGTAGTTTTTTTCCCCAGAGAGTTGTTCATCAAGCAAATAAAAATACCAGTCAGAAGATGGGGGAGAAATCCAGCCTGGAGATGCATACTTTAGAAGGCATTGATACTTTAATGGTTAGTGAAGCCATGGCAGTGGATGGAATCACCTACGGAAAAGAAGTAGAACAATTTTTATCAGCTATCTAAAATCCATGCCCTTTTTGAATAAACACAACACCTCCCCACCCTACCCCCTGATCCTCATTGAGAATCATAGCCTCAGTATCCACGTGGTTCTGGCTTTAGTTTCTGTAGTCTATATTATAAAACTAATATTTTTTGCTTCATTTTCAAATTACTATAAAATTTAATATGCATTTCCAGACTATACATGCAAACCCCTTGATGAATAAGAAGAGCAGCCAGCTGAGCATGGCAGCTTAACTAAAGGAATAGCCATGGCTTCCTACTCACCTCACAGGATTGCTAGGAGTAGCAAATGAAAACATAGAGGTTGAGATCTTTGAGACTCAGTATAAAAAAGTCAGAATTTACAGGATGCTCTTGCTGGAAACAGACATCTATTTCTAAATATATGTGCAATGGGCAATCTTTAGCATTTGTTTTTGGAAACTCTAGCATGGTACATTACAGCAATTTTTAGTTTTTATTCATTGCACAATACCAACCACATGGCTGCACTGTGACTCATAGTAGACAGTTGTGGGTAGTAGCATGGTTATCATTTATTCAGTGTGGGCAGTCTTAGGTTCGTTATCAAGATTTTGTTGAGCTTTGTGGGCTGGTTTGTAAATATTTTATTGCTCTGTATACTTTGCCATCCAGGCCTTTACTGAAACCAGTATCAGTAAAATTCTGCAAACAAAGAGATCATTTTTTTTTTTTTTTGGCTGTGAGGCATGTGAGATCTTAGCTCCCTGACCAGGGATTGAACCTGCACCCCATGTATTGGAAGGCGAAGCCTTAACCACTGGATCGCTGGGGAAGTCCCGAGCATTTTTACTTTTAAATCAAATTTTCATGCTTACATTATTTAGAAATTTGAGTGAGATTGGCGTACTATTTAATGGTTTTTTGTCAGAGTATCAGGGATACCTCTGAACTTAGCTCATCCAATTAACTCCTTCCCTCTCTGAGAGGTATATTCTCATAAACAAATTTCAAGGGCAAAAATAACCAAACAACAATAGTAAAAACAAATTATTAGTTGGGAATTTGGCTTAGAGCCAGGGTACAAAGCTCTAGTAAATTGGGCTGAACACATCAAAGGCTTCTATTTCTTGAGCTTGTTAGGCCTAAATAGCCTCAGGCTAAAGCAGGCTCCAAGGATTGCTCTCTCACTTTTAATGCTACAAAGGCAGACCTAATACTCCAGTGGGCACTAGTGGAAATGGAAAGAATGCCAAACAAGAGAACACTGTAGCTCTCCTAGGTATGGCTGAAGTTAACTTACTGTGCTCCAAACTTAGGGAGAGGGAGAAGGGGGAGAGGACAGACGCAAAGTGCTCCCCCACACCACTTTGCCCTGTCCTGCAAAAGAGGAGAGAGACCTGTGGTGACGTGTAGTTCCTTGGAAAACTTTGACTCTTGAAAAAAGCAGCTTAATCAATATCCTATGATATTACTCTCCTCCTTAAAGGGACAAAAAGAGTATGAATGTGGAATGCCGTTCTACACCAAAGGAGCAACAAAATTATTTCAAGTATTTGAGTACATTTCCTGAAGAAAGCAACATATTGTTGTCTTCCTCTTTTCTGTTAGATCTTTGATACAAAGAGGTTTCGGAGGGACCCTCAATTCCCTGAAAAATCAACCATCTTCTTATTCCTTGGGGACCAGCGGAAAAGTCTAAGCACACACACGCATTCTTTACAATAAGTCTCTGTCTTTAACCCAGAGCCCTAATGAGCAAGGCTGAGTCATGGAGTTCTACAAGGACTCCTTTTGTGCTGTTGACCTAACAGCCTAAATGAAAAGAAAGCACAGAGACCTCTTTGACTCCTCTTTCCTGGGCCTATACCTGAATTTTTGCTTTCAGACTTTCTACTTCAATTATAAGAAGGGAGAAAAGGCAATTTTAAGAAAAGTAGCAGCAAAGGTAAAAGAGTTTTTCTACTTTATGCTTAGAACTTTAGAACTGATCTTACCTGAGTTACGAAGTCCTAGGCCACTGAACACTGGAGGTTGTGTATGTTGGGGAGCATTTTAATACAAAAATCACATGAAAGAACACACTGTGTATGAGACAAAGAGAAGCGAAACTGAGATCCTCACAGAACCCTAAAGATGCCAAAGTCAAAGCTGTTTACCTACCTACAAATCTCTTGGAAACCTTCAGCCAATGGCTGACTGGCTTTACTTCTTCATTATATTCCCCTTAGCTCCTCCTCTTGAGACATTTATCACATTTCATTATTCTTTAACAGCCATCTTTTTCCTAGACTGGAATCTTCTCAAGGGCTGAGACATATTTGTCTTCTTATTCTCTAGCACTTAGCAGGCACTCAATAGATTTTTTTACGGTTGAATGACATTTAATTGTGCCGCTGACTATAACCTCTTTTCAGAACACCACTGGGGAAGGTATTTTGGGGAATAGCTTCTTCACCTCCCCCAAAGCATAGACTGTTTAACCAACATTAGCTCTAGAAGTGTTATTATTTGAATAATTGGTGATTTTAAGAAAATTAAATCTCATACATTTTTTTAAAAATTGCTAACCCCTCAGGTTAGGTTTTATGTGCTCTATTCCCATGGACATCCTCCTTTCATACACTCACTTGCAGTTTCTTGATAAAATCTGCATTTCACCTAAGCTGTAAAGTACAGGAGTAAAGGAGACTGTGTCTAATTTGCCCACTGTTGGATTCCTAGTGCCCATCACTTGGGATAGCATACATTAGGTGTTCAATTGCATTCGTTGAATGAATGGAACATTTAGTCATTTCTTTTGTAGATACGGATCATTAAGTATAAAGTTACTTTGCTCATTTGATCACTTCCATGTTTTTAGTCCATTGGAAGACTAATGTGTATGCTACCTATTGGAGTTACTGCAGACATCCATGTTCAAGACAGTTTTAGTCTTATGCTTCAGCAATTCTTATATTTCATTTGAAAGACAAAGGGATAAGAAATGTTCTATCTACTATAGCTGAAATAAATTTTAGAAGAGCTCTGAAACTCAACTCTAAAACATATACCTCTAATTCTTAACATTATAAATTGGTGCACAGATCCATATATTTCTGGCACTATAATATAGTTTTTACTGCATAAAAATCTATATATATATTTATATATAACTAAATTTTTAGTGATAGATAAAACCCACTTTTGTATTTACATGTGGCCACAAATAACTCTTGGCTCAAAATGGTATTTCTGTTTTAGATAATCCTCACAGTTCCACTTATTTAAGGTACCTTATATCTTTATCAACAACACTTTTCAGTATTTAATCTAAACATACATACCCCAAATGGCTATTAATTTCTTGAATCATTGAATTTCCAGAATATTATACCTTATGTTTAATCAAAAATGATAATAGAACTTGAAAAGTCAATTATAAAGCCAATTGCTGCCTCACAAAAAGTTTTCTATTTCTTTAAGTTGGAAAATGGAGAGAGCAGAAGATATTGGTAAAATCATATTTAGAAACTATGTGTTTTCTTAAAAAAATTACTTACTGTATTTCATGTTAAGTATGTTTTAATTAACACTGTCAAATTAATAAAACCCTCAGAAGTCAAAGCAATACAGAAAGATTTTTCTTCTGAGAAAAAGTTGTTAATGTAGACATGTTGTTAATATTTAGTCCAGGAAAACTCAACTTTATTCAATAAAAATTTAAGCAGAATTTATTTCCATAATAAGAACAGCTGTGTGGAGGAGAAATGATAAGCAAAAGACAGGAAAAAAGGAACGTACAAAACAAAAATAGTGAATTTCACACAGAAGAAAAGGAGCAGAGGGTGAATAACTGAGATTTGAGTAAAATACTCTTGTCATATCTTGTTAGTCACTTGAGCTGTAATATCCAGCCTGTGACACAATTTGCCATACTTTTTGAAGTACTAATTACATGATTAAGTACTCTTAACCTTGACCCTGGGAGTTCCATGAGCTTTTCATTTATTATTCATTAATGGAGCTCAGACTCTTGGTATCTGAAGATATAAGGATGACTCTTTGCCTTCAAGGAATATGCAACAAGTTAGAGGAGACAGACAAGTAATTAAAGGACGCTAATATAGTTTAATATATACTATAATACTGGAAATGCTATATTTTTTGTGGCAAAAACATGCTAGGAAAATGGTCCAAAACTCTTTCTCAGGTTTTTGTATGTCAGATCCTAAAATGGCAATCAGATCCATTTTTTTAAACTGGTGTTAGTTGCACTTATAATAAAATATGCATTCTCTGGCAATGATACTTAAAATTATTTTTTATATCTCCCCATATAAAAAAATTAATACTGTTTTAGTCAGATTTTATTTCAAGTTAGTGTAAAACTTTTTTCTTCTCCCAGAACTAAAATGTGACCAGACTGTTTCATACCTGACATCTCAGAGTAAATGCAGAAGAAAACTGGGAAGCAATGAATTTAGCATTTAATATCTTGCTTTAGAGTATAGTTATAGTTAGAATATAGTTAAATAGTAACTCCTTTGAAGTTGCCTCCAGCTTTTTGTCTGTGGTGTTGAGTATGTATGTGGTTCTATCGGAGATGGAGCAGTGTTGCTGAAGGGAACCATAGGTAACACTGAACACCATTTTTGTACTTTTATTTATGTGATTGATCATGATGATCACTTTGATCTAAAGTTAGGTAAAAGTCTGGGTTCTTCAAAGGTGTCATTTCATTATCTAAATTTGACTGAGCAAAGAGTCTGTGCCAAGGCTACTCCAAGTAGTTTCTTGCAGAGGGTACAGTTTGGTAGTTTACAGTTGGGGAATACCCAGGGAAAGCCAGAGACAGATGCAGGTACAAAATTTTGAAGGACATTCTATGTCATGTGAAGGAGCTTAGACTTTATTGTGAAGATAAAGTATTCTCTGTCCTGATGATATTTCAGTATCTAGTAAAGATTTAGACAGGGTCTTGCTGCCTAATTAATCTCATTAAGTATACATTAGTATTAATTACTCCAAAAGAAAAATCTCAGTTTGGGCCGACATCATCTCCTTTCCTCTGAAGGAGGCTGTATTACCTGCCAAAGATGAGGTGCAAGGTGATTATGTCAGGAACCTGAGGAAAGTATTAAAGATTCCCAGTGGATGTTGTGGGTAAAAGGTGAGGAGAGAACAGAGAACGATTGCTGAAATGAGGTCATGAATTTGTAAGAAAGTCAATCCATATTGCATGATTTTTCTCCAGGAGACCTCAGCAACATAGGAGAAGAGAAGGCAAATTTTCAAAAGGTTAGGATTTTGCTACAAAATGTAGCTGAGGTATCAGAGACAAAAGGCATTGGAAAGAGCAGTTATCTTATGATTTTTAATTTATATTTATAATATTTAAGATTTAAATAATAGTTGAGTGGTAAGAAAGATCCTTATTCCTGCCAGAGTAGAAAGACTAGAGTCCAAAGCGGGTAAACATGTATGAAGTCTGGACTGCTAAGATAATGATGGCAGAGATGAAGAACGGATTGATTTGAGTATAATTTTTATATAGAATTGAATGAGAGGTTTGAAGACGTGGGAAAAATGGGAGATAATTTCAGGTTCTTGACCAGGATGAATGGAAGATGTTAATATCCAGGTTTAAGGTGGAAGTTGATGAATTTAGTTTTGGACATGCTGAATTTCAGAGGCATCCATGGGAAGATATCAAGTAGATAGTTGGATATTTGGATATGATGGTTAGGAGAAAAATCTAGGTTAGATTTGGGAATCATTGTGTGCTGGTGATTTAGTATATTGGTGATTTAGGTTTAGATGTGTATCCAAGGAGATTATGTATAATTGGGAAAGAAAGGATCAAGGATGAATTCTAGGGGAATACCAATATTTATAGAGGAGATGAAGACACTTTTTAAGGAAGTAAAAAAGAAACAAATGGTTCTCATGGAAACCTCGGGAGGAAAGACTTTCAAAAATATAGGGTGGTGAAAACTATTATTCACTGTGAGTGTTCACGTGACATAAGGACTGACTAAAATCCATTGAATTTGGAAATTAGTTAAGAACGGTTTCAGTTAATGGTGGAAGCAGATGTCGGATTTCAGTGGCTTGAGGAAAGAACAAATAATTAATAAGTGAATTCAGATTGTTCTTTCAAGGGGTATGTGATTATGAAGGTCAGAGCAGAGAATATACTATTGCTAGAAGAGAGTTCAGAGCCAAAGGAAGTTTTTCTTTAAAATGGGAAAGATAAATATATTTATTTGTGGAGGAGAAGTCAGTGGAGAAAAAAAAGAATCTTAAAGCAAGAGTGCAAAATTAACACTGCAGAAATTAGTATGAGCAGAGTTTTGAGGATTGGTGAAGGGATTAGCATTAGACTGAAGGGTAAGGGCTGGTGGAGAATTGGGGATTTTAGAAAATATCTTGTTTGGTTTGATTTCAGACACATGTGTGATTCCCTTATTTCTTACTCTTAGGAGGGAATGCATGCCAGGCTGTTTCCACTCCTTCACACACACCACCTTAGGGGAGGTGGAAATAATGATATATTTAATAAATTTGATTAGAATAACTGAGCATTAGGATCCTTGGCTGAACTCTAGCCATCCTTCCCTTTGGGAACAATCTACCTCCAGAGAGCATATGTTCTGCTCCTCCAAAGGCAAGCTCTTCCCCAACACACAGGAGGACTTGCCTTTTTTCAGTGCCTTGAACTTGGTTACGTCTGACTCATTCAGAGATTCAGCATTATAAAACTCCTGTGGCTAACAGACATAAAGCCATATCCTCTAACCTGCCCTCTATATGTAATAAAGATGATATTTTACTCTCTTATTCCTTTCTTGTGTTTCTCAATTAGATCAGTATTGGGTGGGAGAGAAGAGTGTTATCTTGTATGCCAATTAATTGTTTACTCATCAAATATAGCATTGACTACATGACCATGGCAGACTGCTAGTGGTCCCCACGCTCTTCCACTTTTAATTGGAAATAGATGCCCAGCTTCTAAAGTAAGTTGCTGCTAAGTCCAATCAATATTGTGAACTGTCAAAAAAGTCTTCTGCAGCTGCTTGGCCCTGGTGAGTCTTAAAGCTATAGACAGCTCACAGATGGGAGAGATTTTGATTTTAGCTGAACCAATGTGCTGGAAGAAAGAAAATTAAAAAAATGGCAAGAGATGGGTGCCTTCTTATTGGCACAGAGATGAGGTACCAGGGAATTGGAACAGATGTATATGACCTAAAAGAGCATCCTAAAATGAGTAGTAGATTGTTTCTTTTTCCTTGCAGAGCTAATCCCCACCCCCTTTAATCTTTATATCTGATGCAAGCTAGACTGACTCCTTTAGATACAAGAGTCCTTCTATGGTGGGTCCTCAGGTTACACCAGAGATAGAGTAGGGAGCAAACTGGAGATCCTTTCCTCATAATTCTGAAAGAGATACCACCTACCACCACCATCCCAACCTAGATAACCTCAGTCCAAGGAAAAATTGCTTTTGTGTGCGGGCATTCTCTCAAATGACAAACCCTGTACATCTGCTCCAACTAAGAGCTTCCATTTGGTGATCCCACTGTGTGTGTGTGTGTGTGTGTGTGTGTGTGTGTGTGTGTGTGACTGAAAGCAAAGTTATCTGTTGAGAATAAGGGTGGTAAAAAATAAAAGGGACTTTGAAAACAGTAGTAGGTTGAGTAGGTGGTTGAAAAAGCTGCTATAAAGCGTTGGAGACAGAGCTGACTGAGACACTAAAGAACTGTGAGGAGGCCATGACGGCCCAGGTGAGGTGATGTTGCAACAAAAATAGAAATGAGGTTTTTTCCTCTCCTGATAACCAGGAAAATAAAGGGAACAGTGAACAGGTTAGAGAAGAAACATAACTGGCCTTAGTTAATCAATCCTAGTTTTATTTTAACTGTTACTAATAGGTAGTGTCTTTAGTTAGATTTGTCCTTCACAAAGCTAACATGTCACCCCTAATCATGTGTAATTTAGGTAGTTTACATACTGCACATGGTATCTACTCTTTACTCTCCCTATAATCTCCTGTAGCAAATCACCCCTTGTAGATGTTTGCATTTCAGAAATGAGGTTGCAGATTGATAACCCAGAGACTAATGGACCCAATTACTGGGCTGCCAGACCCAATTACCAGGTGGCCTGACTCCAGCGGTGACTGTTTCAAAATAATGCAAGAAGAAGAATGCAAGACCTTCACCATTTTGATCCTTATCACTCATTTCGGACTGTAAATTCCCCTATAAGAATCCCTTTAATTCCCCAGGAAGGGGAGGGGGCACGGTTCTTGAGGCACTAGCCTACTGTGTCTTCGCTTTGCCTGGCAAAGAAAATAAAAAGACTCTCTATTTCTTATATTCCAAATTTCTGTTTCTGTATTATTTATTTATTTATTTTGCGGTACACGGACCTCTCACTGTTGTGACCTCTCCCGTTGCAGAGCACAGGCTCCGGACGTGCAGGCTCAGCGGCCATGGCTCACGTGCCCAGCCGCTCCGCGGCATGTGGGAACTTCCCGGACCAGGGCACGAACCCGTGTCCCCTGCATCGGCAGACGGACTCTCAACCACTGCACCACCAGGGAAGCCCTGTCTCTGTATTTTTATTTGGAATCGGAGCATAGGGAGCCAGATTTTGGCAACAGTGTAGGAAAACAAAAACATTGAGACATAACTGCACAATTATATGGTTTTTTCAAACAGCACTGCACTCTTGAAAAAGGGAAGAAAAAGCATATGGTTTTACAGAGCATAGGTGAAGGTTTTCCAGGAGAGTGGAGCAGAAGGACCAGAGTTCAAGTTGACTGGTGACCATGTGTTGGACCAATGAAGAAGGCAACATAGGCTGGACTGGGATGAAATCAGGGAACAGCAGGTATAATGTGATTTCTCTCAAGGAATTCATGAAACCAAAGAGTGAATGAAGTGAGAGCAAGACAGAGGGAGGTCAAAGAATAATAGTAGTCCTTTGGCTGGGATACATCCTCATTCACTCAAGCAACATTATCCAGAGTCTAACCTCTAAAAGGGTGTTTTTCCTCCTCTTTGTTAGTTGAATAATCAGAAAATTGATATCCTACCACCACCACCCTAAGTGTCTTAGTTAGTTCAGGCTGCTATAACAGAATACAATAGATTGGGTGGCTTATAAACAACAGAAATTTATTTCTCACAGTTCTGAAGGCTGGGGAGTCCAAGATTAAGGTGCCAGGTGATTCAGTGTCTGGTGAGGGCCCACTTTCTATGTATGTTCTCATGTGGCAGAAGAGGATCTAGAGAGCTGTGTGAAGTATCTTTTATAAGGGTACTAATCTTATTCATGAGGTGACTTAATTACCTCCCAAAGGCCCCACCTCCTAACACCATCATGGTTATGTATTACAACCTATGAATTTGTTGGTTTATGGTTTCAACATATGAATTTTGGGGGGACACAAACATTCAGTCCATACCACCATGCCAACGTTTACTGAAAGCTTACCATTTGGCAGTGACTTTTGAGGCTTTTACAAACATTCCCTCATTTGCTCTTCACAACTCAATGTGTGGGTTTTACATACCTTGCACAGAGTCACATAAACTGAGTGACAGAACTGGGATTCATACCTGGGCAGAACCCTGGCAGACCCCCTCTTAAGCATGGAAACCCCATGCTTGACCATTACTCAAAAGTGCCATCTTATCATGGGATGGAACTATGGAATATTGTTAACAAAAGTTGGATGGTTTGAAAATTATTATGGACTCATTCATAGATAATTTATGAACTTGGGAATAATATGTGAATCACATTAGTTGATTCATTTCTTTCTTAACAACCTTATGTTAAGCACCTATAATGTGTCAGGCAGCATACACCACAGACCCTGACACAACATAAATTATGAATTAGTATTTCCATCATCAGTTGAAATACCATATATTCAGTAGGGAGGAAATATTTTTTAGAATAGTGCATGTAACCTTATTAGAATAATGTAACTCTGGACCTTACAATTCAGATGATTCTGCTTGGCCATGAAAGTTTTTAAAGGGAAAAAGAGAAATAATCCCAGTTAATTATTGAGATGGTGGTCAGGGTCATCGCCATTTCACCCATTGTGTGTAGGCTTTTTTGTAGGCTTGTTGACTTCTTGTGATTTTTCTTTAGATGCTATCTTGTTCACACAGTTTGTTCACAAGATTACTGAGGGAGAAGCTAGGGAAGAAAACTTGTAACTGAGCAGGACCCTGTGAGGCCTTCCCAGGACAGGTCTTTCCCCCATATCCTCTGCTTTAGCTCCTCTCTGAAGTACCTAGATAACAGAATTTGATGCTCATTTCCTGAGTTGCTTTACAGATGTGAAAACCCCCCACCAAATGGAAGATGTTAACTACTTGATGACCATGAACACATAGCCCCAGGTCTCCTGGAGCCTGAGGACTGATAATATTAACTCCTGTGACACCACCCTGTTCCCTCACCATCAGCCAATCAGAGACTTGTGCACAAGCTGATCACATACCCTGTGACCACCCCCTCCCTCACCTGGCTTCTAAAAATGCTTTGATGAAACCCTTTGCGGAGCTTAACATTTTTTAGGGCATAAGCCACCCGTCTTCTTGCAGGGCCCTGCAATAAACCTTTCTCTGCTTCAAACTCTGACGTTTTGGTTTGTTTGGCTTCACTGTGCATTGGGCACACAAACTTGCACTAACAATTAACAGCTAACATCTGTTAATTACTTATTCTTCATTTCTGCTACTTTGATCTATGGAAAGAACCAACAAAAGATTTGAAAGGCATGCTAGGGCTAGAGATGAGTAGAGCATGGGTGTGCCTGATTTAAGGTTAGTGACAAAAGGGGGACCCCTGTAGAGAGCTCTTTCTGCCAAGAGCTCTTTCCTGCCAAAAGCTGCTTATAAATCACCACTTGTCAGAACATTATTCATTTCTATGGGATTATGGGCTAAGGTTGGTCTTCTGTAACTACTTCATGCTGACATAGGACACCGTATTCTTTTTTCTTTTTTGCGGTACGAGGGCCTCTCACTGTTGTGGCCTCTCCCGTTGCGGAGCACAGGCTCCGGACACGCAGGCTCAGTGGCCATGGCTCACGGGCCCAGCCGCTCCGCGGCGTGTGGGATCCTCCTGGACTGGGGCACGAACCCGTGTCCCCTGCATCGGCAGGCGGACTCTCAACCACTGCGCCACCAGGGAAGCCCAGGGCACTGTATTCTTAGAGTGGAAGTTGACGACTTGTAGCATCTCTTTGCTGACAGTTGTAATTGTCTGTTTACATATATGGGCAGAACAAGCTACCATTATTTTGATGCCCACAAAGATATAGATTATTATGAGCAGTAGTGTGCTAACCAAAGATTCAGTATTGCTCAAGATGGAGCAATTTATGTCATGGCTGCAGTCTGGTCATCATGCAGTTAGCTTTTTCCCTTTGGTGGCAGTAACAGTATCTGTAAAACAACTCAGGAATGTGCATCAGACACTGTCTGTGACTCTACTGTCCTAATCATTAGCTGCCTGAGCCTGTTCTTTTGTGACTCAGGGAGACCTGGGAGACTTCAGCTTTCCTATAAATAAGAAGCAGGAGACATGAAGGGTCCTTTGTACTTGGGTGGGGGCAGGGTTTTGCTTGGCTTCATTTATAAATGGATTTTAAAATAACTTAGTATAAATGGTAGCTTTGAAAGTCTGATTTTCAATTGCAAGACAAAGTCACTTACCTTTTTGAATTTAGAACTTGAAATTTTCTCTGTGTGTGTGTGTGTATGAGTGTGTGTTTAATGAAAGTAGATTAATTATAAGATTATAAGTTTACAACTGTGCAGAAATGGAAGGACTTGTATGAAGTTCAGCTATAGACCAAAATTTTTAAAAGGTATATTTCTACACAAGAATGCCAGTGACTAAATTTTGACCTGCATAAATCAAAATGATAAAGGACAGTATGGCCTCCCCCTCCACTAGAGGTCACTTAGTTTAGTGGAGGACAGTGATTCCAAAACTAACAGCAAAGTAAACGGAGTAGAAAGCAAAAGTAACTCTGGAACTAAATTACACAGTAGATGCATATAGAGGCACAAAAAACTCTCTCCCTGGTTTCCCTAAACCCCACTTCCAAGTCACCTGCACTAGACCAACAGGAACTTTGAAAAGAGGAAGACAGGGTGAGGTCTTGCTACTCCAGGAATAGGGGCTGTTAGGTCAACACACTTGGATTTGGAAGTGTTGACTAAAGAAATGCATAACCTAAAAGTTGAGAATTACATTTATTCAGTGGACTTTCTGAGGACTTCAGGCCCGGGAGGCAGCCTCTCAGATAGCTCTGAAAGACTGATCTGAAGAGGTAATGGAGGATCCAGGATATATAGGAGTTTTGCAACAAAAACCAGGGAGTCAGAACATTAAAAGATTATCATTAATTAAAGAAAACCAGACATTTCAGGTTAATGAATTTAGCGCTTTTCTGTGTGTGGAAAGATGCAAGAGTCTGGGCTCACTGAAATCATTCCTTTGATATGCACCTTAACCATCTAGAGCCAGTATCCTGTTCTTTCCCATCCTGAGATCCCTCAGGGTGCACTTTTGAGGGTGGCTGCAATGGATTGATGGCTGCCACATCCCGTTTACTGATATGGCAGGCAACATTTTTCATTCACAGAGGGTATGGAAAAGAATGACATGTTTATGGGGCTTCCCTGGTGGCACAGTGGTTAAAAATCCACCTGCCAATGCAGGGGACAAGGGTTCAAGCCCTGGTACAGGAAGATCTCACATGCCAAGGAGCAACTAAGCCCGTGCTCCACAACTACTGAACCTGCTCTCTAGAGCCCGTGAACCACAACTACAGAAGCCCGCTTGCCTAGAGCCCGTGCTCTGCAACAAGAGAAGCCCGTGCACCACAATGAAGAGTAGCCCCCACTCGCCGCAACTAGAGAAAGCTGCACACAGCAACGAAGAACAAAAGCGGCCAAAAAAAAAAAAAAAAGAATGACATGCTTATTTGTTTCTTTTTTAACTTAACAAATGCACTAAGAGAGTTTTAACACAAAACTATTAATGGCTGCATAATAATATCATTTTTTATTAAGGACAAAGGATTTTTTATTAAGGATAATAAAAGGACAAAGGATTTTTATTAAGGATATTGATATTTCAATGAACATGTAAACAACATATCTTATTCTTCCAAGATGCCTACAATGTGTATGTCTTTTTTTTTTACATTTTTGCAATTATTGACTGTAAACTCTCCTATATTTGCTATTTCCACCAACCACTACATAATTAAGAATTCTCAATATTCCTACAATCCTCCTTTTATTTCAAAAAGAAATAATATTCTATTATGTTTATGTGACAAAATTTGTTAGAAACATTACCTAATGAAACATTCATATTGTTTTTCTTTCTTACTGGGAGTAGGGGTGGAATCCAGTGTAGAACTAGTATATATAATCTTTTGCTTTGAGAAATGGAATATTTCCTGCTATATCAGTAAACAAAGGATGTCACAGTCATCAGCGCTTGCAGCCCTCCAATGTGAGCTGGTGAGCCCTGAGGAAACTCAGGAAGGAAAGAATACCTAACATCTAGCAGCCATCAGACTGCAGCCACTCCCTAAGGTGAGCCCGGATGAAACACAGGATGTGAAAATATAGGATACTGGCCCCAGATAGCTGAGGTGCATATCAAAGGAATGATTTCAGTGAACCCAGACTCTTGCATTATCCCGTACATAGAAAAGCTCTAAATTCCTTAACTTGATATACCTGGTTTTCCTTTAATTAACAATAATCTTTTGACGTTCAGACTACCTGCCCTTTGTTGCAAAACTTCTATATAACCTGGCTTTCCCCCTCACCACCTCAGAGCAGTTCTCTCAGGGTTACTTGAGATGCTGCCTCCTTAGCTTGAAGTCCTAAAAATTCCCGTCAAATAAAATATAACTCTCAACTTCTAGGTTGTGAATAGTTTTTTTAGTCCACAACTTCTATTAAATTATTTCCTTTAAGTTTATTATTCTTTGAACTGACTGGGGTTGTAGGTGGTTGGCTTGCTTCCATTCCCAACATTCAATTGACTATAATAACAATTAACTTTTAAAAAAGAAGATAAAACTTTGATTCTCCATTTCGACAGCAACAGAATTCTCTTTAGCCAATAATTAAACAAAAAAGAACAAAATTTGAGAATAGAGCTGCACCAACATATTTTTTGTCATTTTTAAACAAACTTTTAGCTTTAGAACACTATTAGATTTACAGAAAAGTTGTGAAAATTATACAGAGAATTCCCTTATACCCTTCATCCAGTTTCCCCTTTTGTTAACATCTTATGTTAGCATGGCAGTCACAACTAATGAACCAATGATGATATATTATTGTTAACTAAAGTCCATACTTTATTCACATTTCCTTCCTTTTAGAGTATTTGTTTGAACCATTGTTATATATTTCTTTTTACAATAGGTATTTTAATTATATGAAAAATTGACTTTAAAAAATCAATTCATGCTAATACAAATGGATGCTCTGAATTAGCCATAGAAGACATGGGGGAAAAGAGGTTATCAAAAATCCTTTCTAACTTATCACACTATATCTAGGCAGGTGTCTTGTAGATAAAAAATAAAAGAGGAAAGTTCAATTCTTCGATTTCACCTTTCTTCTTCCTCTGGTCCCAATGTAGGACATTTCAACAGATGAGCATTTTCTGCTGGGACACTGTGAGGGGCAATGGTAGCCACAGTAATGACAGCTTTTAAATACTGGTAAGTCCTTTGAATTTCCACTATATGCCTGAGGGGTTGAGATGGATCTTAACACATTACTGGTGAAAGCAAGCTCTGCAAACATGAGAGCATTTTGACTACTGTGGTACATCTTCTCAAGTATTATAGATCTCCCTTATCTCATCCTGACCTCAGTCCCTAGGCATGGGGTTTATTCTGTCACAATGTGACCTGCTTCTTAGAATGATATGCTTCTCTTACATCAGAAGTATGGGCTTATTTCCCATTGGCTTAATTGATACTAAAACTCAATAAAAGAAGCAGATGGGGCCCATTTGGTTTCCTTTACTCTGAAAGCCAAAATTAATCCTGAGCATAAAAATTAAAACAGTATTATTGTAATGGGGAAGAACAAAATCTGACTCCATGTTGGATCTATTTCTTTTACTTTAACCTTTGCTCTGTGTTGCTTTTTGTTACTATAATCACTAAAATTATGTTGTCTATAGCTATTGGCATACATAATGACCTCCCTCAGGGAACCCTGCCCCTCTGCCTAAATGTTAATCTAAAGTACCTTTGTTCAGCTCACAAGGAAACATTCTGACCCTGCCCACCTGTGAACGGCTGTAAGAGAGAAGAAAGTAACACATCCCCACCTGGCCAAACCAGGCAATGTTTTGCAAGACTTATGACCTTTTTACTTTACTTCCTCACATCCTCCCCCTCTCTGTTCTATAAAAGAAACTGGCATCCAGATCCTGATAAAATGGTATTCTGGGACGCTAGTCTGCCATCTTCTCGAACACCTGGCTTTCCAAATAAAGTTGTTATTCCTTGCCTCAACACCTCATCTCCTGATTATTGGCCTGTCATGCGGCAAGCAGACTGAGCTTGGATTTGGTAACGTTATGTCCGGTTTATGCTGACAATTGCAATGTTATCTCTAGATCATTAAAAATAGCTGACATGGGCCCATCACTAAAGCATTTTACACAAATTATTTTATTTAATCCTCTCAACAACCTTTGGGAGCTACTATGATTATGTTCATTTTACAGGTGAGGAAATGGAGGCATAGATGGTTCAATACCTAGCCAGAGTCAGTCACATATTTAGTGACTGGCAGAATTAGGATCCAAACCCAACCCTGTGGTTTTAGTCATAAAATTTTCCCCTAGTTTTTGGGGTATAGTAAAGTCAATAAATATTTTATAAATGAGTGAGTGAATAAATAATGAATAAAATATTTTGGTAGTGTATCCCTGAGTGAGGCATGTCTTGTATGGGTTCAGTTTAGGGATTATTTAGTTTATCCTCATGTTTACCTTAGCTAAGTTATTCAGGACAGACTTCCTGAAGATATACAAGAATATTTTTGTGCAATTTTGAGTTTTGAATAGGAAGACTGACTTAAAACGTATAAAAGAGTAAATTAGTCTGTATGTAAAGGACAACATGAAAAAGTCATAGAGAAGAAAATAGAGAGAAGGGAAAATAGAACTAAACATTCCTTTGATTGAATTGAAAGTGCCACATGGGAATGGAAAACATTAAAGACCTTTGTCGGTATAAGTTATTTGAATGTGTGCAAAAAGCAATAAGGAATCATCTAAATTCAGTCATTGTTGAATGTTTTTATTGTTTGGCTACAGTCTTTTGTATTGATCAGGATGTAGAGAGAGACTGAAGGCAGGAAATGGGGAACAGAGGAGGCTTCATTCATTGGCAGCCTAGATAAATGACCATAGACACAATGCCAAAGGAAACATTTGAGGAGCTAATCCAGAGGGAGGAGACATGTTCCTCAATTGAAAATCATATTAATTTTCCCAGTGAATATGAGGCTTAAAATTTTTTAAATGTGTATACTGTTAAGTCTAAATTATTTATGTTATGTAAGAAACAGTAACACAGAAAGTCTAAAACCATGCTTTTTTTTAAACTTCAATATTGCATTCAGTGTTTTGGAGTATACAAGGACAGATCATTCTAATTTCATTTTGCTAGGATTGATAGTGAAGTAGTTTTACATTCTCACAAAACACAAAACAGGCAATGAAGAAATAGTCTAAGAAGGAGTTTCAGAAATATTGTGTTTTCAGGGGAATACTGTTCTTGAGCCCAATTCATTGAGGCCAAACAAACCAAAGCATCAGAGTTTGGAGCAGAGAAAGGTTTGCTGTAAGGGCCATGCAAGGAGAATGGGGCAGCTCATGCTCAAAAGACCCAAACTCCCCAGTGGGTTTCAGGGATGCATTTTTAAAGGCAAGGTGAGGGAGAGGAGTCACAGAGTGTGTGATCTCTGATTGGTTGATGGTGAGGTATCAGGGTGGTATCACAGGGGTTAACACTATCAATCTTTAGGCTCCGGTAGATCTGCTATGTGCTTATGGTCACCAAGTAGTTAACTTCTTCCATTTGGTGGTGATTTCGGGTGCTCGCAGCAGTAAGTGGCAGCTTGCAGCGAGCAATATCTGGAAGCAAGTCTTTAGTTCCCAGACCGGGGGTCCTAACTACTAAACCACAGGGACCAGCAGCTAGGGCCTAGATCCCTAGTTCTTGCCTGCCTTGTCAAGAATGAATTCAGGTGAGGAGGCAGAAGATAAAGAGAAAGGTAAAAAGTTTATTGGAAAAGCAAAGTACACGCGGAAAGACGTGTGGGGGAACTCAGAGGGAGAGTCACGCCTTTAAGAAGTTTATATTCTTTTTAAAGGGGCAGTTTTCAGGGTCTTTGTCTTCCTTCTAGCCATTTATCTCGTTTTGTCCCCGCCCTGGCTAATATGTCTCAGAACCCTCCCCTTAGGTGCACACGCATCTCTCAGCCAAGATGGATCCCGATGTGAAGGTGTCTGGGAGAAGCAAGAATAACCATGGCCTGGAGTTGTCCCCTGACTTTTGACCCTCAAGGAGCCTTTCTGCGCATGGGTAGTGTCTCCCTTGCCCCAGGAAGTGGGGAAGCAGAGATCCCTTGATCCTTTTTTCAAACAAGGTTTTGCCGCTCTGTTCTCACCATGACTGTTATCTTAAGGCATCCATAAGGGACAAAGCTTGGCTATTTACTCTGTTTCTGTTGTTACTTCCATTTCAGAGAGCAAACAGGAGACTGATTGTAAATGCCTAACTTGGAGCCCACCTATCTCCTGTCTCAGGAAATGCAAACAGGAGGCTAGTTGTTAAGTGCCCAGCCTGAAGCCCACTTCTTTCTGCTTCATGAAATGTAAATGGAAGGCCAGGTGTAAATGTCTAACCTGAGGCCCATCTATCTCCTGCCTCAGTGGGGGTTTCTAGTATCTGTAAAACACCTCATGAAATGTGAATCTAGGAGAAACTAAAGATTCTGTGGCTGCCATATGGCTGATTTACTATTTAAATTCTTACCAGTTCTCCAGGCCCAACTGCTATTTTTGTCACTACATGTTCACAACCTTTCAATCATTCATTCTTGAGACAGGCTTTTGTGACTCAGAGGAGGCCTGGGAGACAACAGCTTTTCTGAGACAGGCAGAGGACATGGAGGGGGGGGGTCTGTCCTGGGATGCCCTCATAAGGTCCTGTTCAGTTACAACATCAAACGGAAATTTTAAACTTTTTCTGAAAAATAAACTTAAGAATTAAGTGCCAAACAATAATATAAATGTAAAATAATTTTAAAATATTTAGGAGCCCTATCCCACTTATAGTTACTTTCCAAATATAAATTTTACTGGGTAACTTT
>NW_020837983.1:833086-909668 GCF_003676395.1 Aethalodelphis obliquidens
ACTTTGACTCCAGAAAATAAATTAGGCACATGAGAACGTAAAAGGACAAAGGTTAAAATTGTGCCATGTTAGGGGATAATTATAAAGTCACTGTTGCAAGTATGGAGGTAGCAGTGACTAAACGATTAAATTTCTAACAAAGGTTACCCACCTCTTGGGGGACTTTTAACTGTATACACCTCTCTAACGTTTGAAATTTCGATAATGGACATACATTATGTAGGGAAAAATAATACAGTAATAATACAATACAATGAACATTGAGCCGTTTGCTTGATGATGTGTCCTTAAATTAATGTGGCTTATCTGAGCTATGTAAATATTGAATGACTGTTTAAGGAATTACTTTGAACACCATAAGGTACTCTATGATTTTCTATTAAGGACTCGGCTATTCTTTACACTAAAGAGAAATTGTATTGAAAAATTAAATGGAAGAATGACATGATTCCTGTTTTCAGCAATATAATCCTCAAGGTCCTCTCTCACTCAGCACTCATCTTATATCCTTCTTCTCCCACACACATACAAATACAACTCTGAAATTTTCAGTAGGGAACTCTGATAGAGGGGAGAGTTCAATCATATAGCACATAGCAAAGCTTCTTTAAAATCTTTCTTTTCCCATTATTCCACTCTTTATGGAAGATATAATGTATTTCTTTTCTCTCTTCTAGAAAAATCCTTTTGGCTTTGCCAGTAAGTTTCCTGCCACTTACTTCCCTTACTTTACAAAAGTTTGTACAAAGTTCAAAATGTGCTTGCATAGCAGAATTAGCTAGACAAAAACACAACAAAACAGGACCAAGCCAAATCCACAGCCATTTATTATCACTCTAAACATGTCACTGAGGAAGCTCATTTTATCGTATCATATAATTTATAAATAATAATATAGCTGAAAGTAAGTTTCTTTTTCAGGTATAAGAACAAAGTGAAGCTTTCTCCTTCTTTATCCTAGTCCTATGTTGTAACTGCTATTTCTTTCCTCGTGATACATTTCACTCTTCATGGATAGGCAGAAGGTCACATACTAGTCCATCTGCAACACTTCTTTTTATGTGGGAAAATATTAAGCCACCAGCTGAGTCATTTACAGAAGAAGCATTTTTAACAGATACTGTGGAAAACTGAGACCCTAAATTTATAGGTCAGAGTTCTAGGAACTTGTTTAACTAAGAGATGATGTGTGCATAAGCCAGTCTTTAAAAAAAATTATTATTTTAAATTAAAGTATTAAATTTTAAATTGGCTGATGGTGAGGAGATACTTCAGCAACAGCTGTTAACCGGGGCAAGGAAGCTGCTTTGGAGAAAGTGGTAGTGAGTAGTGTTTTGGGATACAAGAGGAAAGGAAGCCATCTAGTTTCATGTTGGGCCAGGTGATCTGGTTTCCCAGGCACTATTACAATATTTTGCACAGTCCATAAAACCAGAAATGAAAGAGAGAGAGAGAGTGCGGGAGAGAGAGAGAGAGAGAGAGAGAGAGAGAGAGAGAGAGAGAGAGAGAATATGTGTGTGTATGTGAGTAAGAGGAGTATTTAGGTGCTTCAACTATCTTCCTCATTGCTACTCCAGCACAGCATTTGCATCCTTAGGTAATGAACATCAAGGGCATAACAAAAACAACATTGAACCATACCAGATGCAAAGTAAAAAATTCAACAATGATTAGTGGTTAGGTTAAGAGGGGAAGAATTTTTTACTTCTATGTAGACAGATGAATTGATGAAACAACATAATGTACATTACTGAAAAGTTATTATAGATGCTTTCTTGTCCTGATGGTTTAAGATATGGTTCCTATGATGAGATACAGCTCTCACTAGACTGTAAGCACAAGGAGGACGAGAACTAATTTACCATGTTTACCATGGAAACTAATTTATCATGGTAAATTAGTTTTCATTTACCATGTTACCACAATGTCTTCAGTGCCTGACATGCAACAAGCAACATAATAAACATTTGTTGGAAAAAATAATGATGTGAGGGTACATCATAGATCCATACATCATCTCTGATCTGAAAGACCTTTTAATAACATGGTGATGATGATGTTAATGATAAATAATAGTTATGATTTTTTGAATTCCTTCTTTGTGCCAGGGACTGCACCATCAATTTACACATAATATTTCACATTTCATTTAATCCTAGGAAGTATGTATTATTATCACCATTTTGCAAATGAGAAACCTGAATTACAGAGATAGGGCTAAACCCCACCCAAATCAGCCTACATCAGGATCTGATCTTTTTGCTGTATGTCTTTGAACAAACACATTCTATACCCACATTATGAACATAGAACTAAGTTAAGGACAACAGATTGAAGGTAGCATATACTCTTTGCTCTTAAGGAGGCAGTATAAGGTACATAACAACACTGGAGGCATTGCAAGGCCAATTTGCCAGATAATCGGTACAGTAGGTCAGTGCAACAATTTCAAAGAGGAAGAATTTGCTGTGTCCTGAAGAGTTCAGAAAGTGCTTCATGGGAGAAGGAAGCTTGGACAGGATGTTGAAATAAGAATAGAATTTAAACAGGGAGAAAATAAGGGGAAGAATATGAACCAAGTTGAGAAGAAGGAACACACAATGTGTCTTTAGAAAACAATGAGGAGACTAATGTGGCTGGAGCAGACTTCTTTGGGGACAGTGCTCACTTAGAGAAGTGTTTGAAGATATAGTTGTTGGGACACCAGAAGTGGGTAGCACAAATACTCAGCTAAGAAGTTTGAAATTTATCCCATGATGACCCAAAATGTTTGAGATAGTATCTCATGGAAAACAATTATTTTGTTTTCATTAAAATTGTTTGCTCTCCATTAACATTTTGCTCTCATTCCTCCCAGTCTTAGTTCCATGGAGGTATCTTATAAATGGGGATCATTTTCTACAAACAGTTTGAAATGGAATACATCAAAATTATAATCGAGTCTGTATCCTGGCCAGAGAGGTGTCTCTTGCTGTTGCACCAAGGTGCGGGGGCTGAACTCTGGTGCTGGCAGGACATGGGTTCATAAGTAAACTACCCACGTGGCTTGAAGTTGTGTGCTTCTGTGAATGCTCTACAGTCATGGTTTTTGTGAATGTGTTCTTAGAATTGTCGGGCTCCTGAGCTGTATCATGGACTACTGCAGATAAGAGGTAGGGACAGTGAGAACCTGCTGTCCTTTTTCAACCACTGCAACTCCTCCCCTAAATGTTTGTTAAGTTAGAGTTATATCTACATTTTTATTTGAAAGATAAATTCTACTGATAAAATATGTTTGAAAATTCTACTCCTTAACAAGCACCGACCCAGTCCCATCATTGCAGCCTCTGGAGCAGGAGCTCTTTAGAGATAAACAATACCATATTTAAGGTAAATTCTTTCAGTTTGTCAATTGGCTTAAAGGTTGCTTGTGATTTTTTGACATCTTAAATTTTTAAAATACTATGTTGTTAAATTTGATGTTTCCTTTGTGATTTCTTTCATAAGTTTTATTTGGAGAAAATGCTCTCATCATACAAGGGAACAGCTGCCTATATTTCTCCTAGTTTTTATGTGGTTTCTTCTTTTTCCTTCTAATTTCAATTTAGAAAATTTGGAAAATTTGAAATGTGATATGAGGATTTATCTAGTTAGTTATTTTATAAACAGCCATTTTACTAATTCCATTTATTGAATAATTTTTACATCACCATTAATGTAAATAATTCACACACAAAGGCTTTTTCATACAGTACCAATTATGTTTTATTACTTTTTGTCATTGCTTATTTTGTTCTGGGAGTATCTGCAGTATCTGGCCCTATGACTGACTCAGAAAATAACTAGCTGTTTCAATTTATCTTTTCTTTTCCCAGATGAATTTGAGTCATTTTAAAGTTTCTCAACCCTTATCTTCACCCCCATTAACAAATGCATCCCCCAAATTGTGTTTAGAGTGATGATGAATAATTTTGGCAGTCTCATATAAGTTAGATCATTGTGAGCAAAATCTAGAGCAGTATTTCTCAAAGGGTTTTCCCGGAGTACTTTTTCAGAGTTAGTAAATCAGCACCTCTGGAGGGGGACCCAGGAATCTAAATTTCAAGTAAGCTTTCCATGGTTGAGAGCATCTGGTGTGGAGACGCAGGTACACATGAAGAGGATCCCACACAGACTAGGCATGAAGTGATAAGGTCTAAATAAAAGTGGTGGTGATGATATAAAAAGGGACATGTATCTATTTCAAGGTAAGAGTTGATAGCATTTGTTTTGAGAATTTGAGTCTATTGAGTTTGAGTTGGGTGACTGTTAAAATGTAAAATGATATGCCACTGATAGAAGTAGTGAGTTGAGGAAGGATGTTTACCTTTTGGGGGAAGATGATTAATTCATTTGTAGACATGTCAAGTTTGATTAGATGTTAAGATTTCTAATCATTAAATAAGTTAAAATGTAGATTGACACATGTAATTTGTCTCAGACAAGAGAGGGCTCTGAGCAAAAGATGGATAGGGGTTAAAGCATGGGCTTTGGGAGTAGTGATGCATTCAGTTTTGCCACTTAAGGCTCCATGACCTGGAGCAGATTACCTAACTTCTCAAAGCCTCAGTTTTGATACATGCTCACAAATGGGAAGTGGATGCAATGATTGTCTACAGAGAGAAGATGATTGTGAAGAGAAAGTACAGTTAGATAGAAAAAACTCTCTCTAGTCTCCTCATATTTCTCTGTTCCATGACAGACTTGGTTGGGCTGTGATTTCCATTCTGTTTTGTTAGCAGCAGGACTCTTGCTTTAAATGGCATCTGTGGACAAAGTCCAGTATGTAAGTCCAGTGTGTAAAGCAAGCAATGCTCTGTCTAAAGTGGGACTGGAGGCATGAGACGTAAGCATTGATCTCTATTGGCCTGAGCAACCAGAGCCTCCAGACATCTGCTTAGAAGCTTGAATGCCAGGGTGTGGGACAGTTGTAGCTGGGAGAACTACACTCTCTCTGCCTACAGAGTAGCAAGCTAAACCCTAGTATATCTAAAACTACAGGAAAAACATGATGTTTGGTATGTAAAAGTACTGACTGAGTACTGACCTTGAAGAATACAAGGTTTGAAGTCACAGCTTTGTCTATGCATGATAGTGTTGTCATCTACATCCACTTTACTGCAGTCTCCCAGCAGTCCAGAAATGAGTTCTCCTTAGAACATTTATATCTTTTTGGTTCTATCCCCTTCTTGATATTTGTGTTATTTAATTTAAAATTATTATTCTTAGTTTAACAGACACTTGATAATAAAGGTGCTAGAAATAAATACAAGGAGGGCAGATGATTATAGATAAGCATGCAGGAAGTTCATGGGCATTTATCTTTTTATTTATTTCTGTATTAATTTTAACATCTTTATTGAGTATAATTGCTTTACAATGATGTGTTAGTTTCTGTTTATAACAAACTGAATCAGCTATACATATACATATATCCCAATATCCCCTCTCTCTTGCATTTCCCTCCCACCTTCCCTATCCCACCCCTCTAGGTGGTCACAAAGCACTGAGCTGATTTTCCTGTGCTATGTGGCTGCTTCCCACTAGCTAGCTATTCTACATTTGGTAGTGTATATATGTCCATGTCACTCTCTCACTTTGTCCGAGCTTAACCTTCCCCCTCCCGTGTCCGCAAGTCCATTCTCTACGTGTGCGCCTTTATTCCTGTCATGGCCCTAGGTCCTTCAGAAGCTTTTACTTTTTTGCAGATTCCATATATATGTGTTAGCATACGGTATTTTTTTTTCTCTTTCTGACTTACTTCACTCTGTATGACAGACTCTAGGTCCATCCACCTCACTGCAAATAATTCAATTTCATTTCCTTTTATGGCTGAGTAATATTCAATTACATATATGTGCCACATCTTCTTTATCCATTCATCTGTCGATGGACACTTAGGTTCCTTCCATGTCCTGGCTATTGTAAATAGAGCTGCAATGAACAGTGGTACATGTCTCTTTTGGAATTATGGTTTTCACAGCCAAGTAGTGAGATTGCTGGGTTATATGGTAGTTCTGTTTTCAGTTTTTTAAGGACCTCCATACTGTTCTCTATAGTGGCTTTATCAATTTTCATTCCAACCAACAGTTAAAGAGGGTTCCCTTTTCTCCACACCCTCTCCAGCATTTATTGTTTATAGATTTTGTTTTGTTTTGGTTTGGGTATTTTTTGTGGTACGCGGGCCTCTCACTGTTGTGGCCTCTCCCGTTGCGGAGCACAGGCTCCGGACACGCAGGCCTAGCGGCCATGGCTCACGGGCCCAGCTGCTCCGCGGCATGTGGGATCTTCCCGGACCGGGGCACGAACCCGCATCCCCTGCATTGGCCTGCGGACTCTCAACCACAGCACCACCAGGGATGCCCTGTTTATAGATTTTTTGATGATGGCCATTCTGACCTGTGTAAGGTGATACCTCTTTGTAGTTTTCATTTGCATTTCTCTAATGATTAGTGATGTTGAACATCCTTTCATGTGCTTGCTGGAAATCTGTGTATCTTCTTTGGAGAAATGTCTACTTAGGTCTTCTGCCCATTTTTGGATTGCATTGTTTGTTTTTTTGATATTGAGCTGCATGAGCTGATTGATTTTGGAGATTAATCCTTTGTCATTTGCTTCATTTGCAAATATTTTCTCTCATTCTGAGGGTTGTTTTTTCATCTTGTTTATGGTTTCCTTTGCTGTGCAAAAGCTTTTAAGTTTCATTAGGTCCCATTTGTTTATTTTTGTTTTTATTTCCATTTCTCTAGGAGGTGGGTCAAAAAGGATCTTGCTGTGATTTATGTCATAGAGTGTTCTGCCTATGTTTTCCTCTAAGAGTTTGATAGTGTCTGGCCTTACATATAGGTCTTTAATCCATTTTGAGTTTATTTTTGTGTATGGTGTTAGGGAGTGTTCTAAGTACATTCTTTCACATGTAGCTGTCCAGTTTTCCCAGCACCAATTATTGAAGAGGCTGTCTTTTCTCCACTGTATATTCTTGCCTCCTGTATCAAAAATAAGGTGACCATATGTGCGTGGGTTTATCTCTGGGCTTTCTATCCTGTTCCATTGATCTATATTTCTGTTTTCCTGCCAATACCATACTGTTTTGATTAATGTAGCTTTGTAGTATAGTCTAAAGTCTGGGAGCCTCATTCCACCAGCTCTGTTTTTCTTTCTCAATATTGCTTTGGCTATTCAGGGTCTTTTGTGTTTTCATACAAACTGTGAAATTTCTTGTTCTAATTTGGTGAAAAATGCCATTGGTAGTTTGACAGGGATTGCATAGAAAGTAGATTGCTTTGGGTAGTATAGGCATTTTCACAATGTTGATTCTTCCAATCCAAGAACATGGCATATCTCTCCATCTGTTGGTATCAGCACTAATTTCTTTCATCAGTGTCTTATAGTTTTCAGCATACAGGTCTATTTTCTCCTTAGGTAGGTTTATTCCTAGGTATTTTATTCCATTTGTTGCAATGGTAAATGGGAGTGTTTCCTTAATTTCTGTTACAGATATTTCATCATTAGTGTATAGGAATGCAAGAGATTTCTGTGCATTAATTTTGGTTCCTGCTACTTTACCAAATTTGTTGATTAGTTCCAGTCGTTTTCTGCTGGCATCTTTAGGATTCTCTATGTAGAGTATCATGTCATCTGCAAACAGTGACAGCTTTACTTCTTTTTTTCCAATTTGGATTCCTCTTATTTCTTTTTCTACTCTGATTGCTGTGGCTAAAACTTCCAAAACTATGTTGAATAATAGTGGTGAGAGTGGACAACCTAGTCTTCTTCCTGATCTTAGAGGAAATGGTTTCAGTTTTTCACCACTGAGAAAGATGTTAACTGTGTGTTTGTCACATATGGCCTTTATTATGTTGAGGTAAGTTCTCTCTATGTTTACTTTCTGCAGGGTTTTTATGATAAATGGCTGTTGAATTTTGTCAACAGGTTTTTCTGCATCTATTGAGTTGATCATATGGTTTTTCTCCTTCAATTTGTTAATATGGTGTATTACATTGATTGATTTGTGTATATTGAAGAATTCTTGCATTCCTGGGATAAACCCCACTTGATCATAGTGTATGATCCTTTTAATGTGCTGTTGGATTTTGTTTGCTTGTATTTTGTTCAGGATTTTTGCATCTATGTCCATCAGTGATATTCACCTGTAGCTTTCTTTCTTTGTGAAATCTTTGTCTGGTTTTGGTATCAGGGTGATGTTGGCCTTGTAGAATGAGTTTGCAAGTGTTCCTCCCTCTGCCACATTTTGGAAGAGTTTGAGAAGGATAGGTGTTAGCTCTTCTCTAAATGTTTGATGGAAGTCACCTGTGAAGCCATCTGGTCCTTGGCTTTTGTTCGTTGGAAGATTTTTAATCACAGTCTCAATTTCAGTGCTTGTGATTTGTCGGTTTATATTTTCTATTTCTTCCTGTTTCAGTCTTGGAAAGTTGTGCTTTTCTAAGAATTTGTCCATTTCTTCCAGGTTGTCCATTTTATTGGCATATAGTTGCTTGTAGTAATTTCTCATGATCCTTTGTAATTCTTCAGTCTCAGCTGTTACTTCTCCTTTTTCATTTCTAATCCTATTGATTTGAGTCTTCTCCCTTTTTTTCTTGATGAGTCTGGCTAATGGTTTATCAATTTTGTTTATCTTACCAAAGAAACAGCTTTTAGTTTTATTGATCTTTGCTACTGTTTGTTTTATTTCTTTTTCATTTATTTCTCATCTGATGTTTATGATTTCTTTCCTTCTTCTAACTTTGGATGTTTTTTGTTCTTCTTTCTCTAATTGCTTTAGGTGTAAGGTTAGGTTGTTTATTAGAGATGTTTCTTGAGGTAGGATTTTATTGTTATAAACTTCCCTCTTAGAACTGCTTTTGCTGTATCCCATAGGTTTTCAGTCACCGTGTTTTGATTGTCATTTTTCTTCTAGGTATTTTTTGGTTTCCTCTTTGATTTTTCAGTAACCTCTTGGTTATTAGTAATGTATTGTTTAGCCTTCATGTTTTTCTTTCTTTTTTTTTTTTTTTACAGATTTTATTCCTTTAATTGATATCTAGTCTTATAGCATTGTGGTCAGAAAAGATACTTGATACAATTCCAATTTTAAATTTACCAAGGCTTGATTTGCTACCCAAGGTATGATCTATCCTGGAAAATATTCTATGAGCACTTGAGAAGAAACTGTATTCTGTTGTTTTTGGATGGAATGTCCTATAAATAGCAATTAAGTCCATCTTGTTTAATGTATCACTTAAAGTTTGTGTTTCCTTATTTTCATTTTGGATGATCTGTCCATTGGTGAAAGTGGGGTGTTAAAGTCCCCTACTATGACTGTGTTACTGTCAATTTCCCCTTTTATGGCTGTTAGCATTTGCCTTTTGTATTGAGGTACTCCTATGTTGGGTGCATAAATATTTATAATTGTTATATGTTCTTCTTGGATTTATCCCTTGATCATTATGTAGTGTTGTTCTTTGTCTCTTGTAATAGTCTTTAGTTAAAGTCGATTTTATCTGATAGGAGAATTGTTACTCCAGCTTTCTTTTGATTTCCATATGCATGGAATATCATTTTCCATCCCCTCACTTTCAGTGTGTATGTGTCCTTAGGTCTGATGTGGGTTTGTTGTAGACAGCATATATACGGGTCTTGTTTTTTTATCCATTCAGCCATTCTGTGTCTTTTGGTTGGAGCATTTAATCCATTTACATTTAAGGTAGCTATCAATATTTATGTTCCTATTACCATTTTCTAAATGGTTTTGGACTTGTTATTGTTGGTCTTTTCCTTCCTCTTTTTTTCCTTCCTTTAACATTTGTTGTGAAGCTTGTTTGGTGGTACTGAATTCTCTTAGTTTTGCTTGTCTGTAAAGGTTTTGATTTGTCCATCAAATCTGAATGAGATCTTTGCTGGGTAGATTAGTCTTGGTTGTAGGTTTTTCCGTTTCATCACTTTAAATATGTCCTGCCACTCCCTTCTGGCTTGCAGAGTTTCTACTGAAAGATCAGCTGTTTTCCTTATTGGGATTCCCTTGTATGTTATTTGTTGTTTTTCCCTTGCTGTTTTTAATACATTTTCTTTGTATTTAATGTTTGGTAGTTTGATTAATATGTGTCTTGGCTTGTTTCTCCTTGAATTTATCCTTTATGGGACTCTCTGTACTTCCTGGACTTGATTAACTATTTCCTTTCCCATATTAGGGAAGTTTTCAACTATAATCTTTTCAAATATTTTCTCAGTCCTGTTCCTTTTCTCTTCTTCTGGGACCCCTATTCCTCAAATGTTGGTGCTTTTAATGTTGTCCCAGAGGTCTCTGATACTGTCCTCAATTCTTTTCATTCTTTTTTCTTTATTCTGCTCTGCAGTAGTTATTTCAACTATTTTATCTTCCCGGTCACTTATCCTTTCTTCTGCTTCAGTTTTTCTGCTATTGATTCCTTCTAGAGAATTTTTAATTTCATTTATTGTGTTGTTCATCATTGTTTGTTTGCTCTCTGGTTCTTATAGGTCCTTGTTAAACGTTTCTTGTATTTTCTCCATTCTATTTCCAAGATTTGGGATCATCTTTACTATCATTACTCTGAACTCTTTTTCAGGTCGATTGCCTATTTCCTCTTCATTTGTTTGGTCTGGTTGGTTTTTACCTTGCTCCTTCATGTATTGTGTGTTTCTCTGTCTTCTCATTTTGCTTAACTTACTGTGTTCAGTGTCTCCTTTCACAGGCTGCAGGTTCTTAGTTCCTGTTGATTTTGGTGTCTGCCCCCAGTGGCTAAGGTTGTTTTAGTGCGTTTTGTAGCCTTCCTGGTGGAAGGGACTGGTACCTGTGTTCTGGTGGATGAAGCTGGGTCTTGTCTTTCTGGTGGGCAGGACCATGTCTGGTGGTATGTTTTGTGGTGTCAGTGACCTTATTATGATTTTAGGAAGCGTCTCTGCTAATTGGTGGGGTTGTGTTCCTGGTTTGCTAGTTGTGTGATGTAGGGTGTCCAGCACTGTATCTTGTTGGTCATTGAGTGGAGCTGGTTTTTAGCATTGAGATGGAGATCTTTGGGAGAGCTTTCACTGTTTGATATTATGTGGAGCCAGGAGGTCTCTGGTGGACCAATGTCCTGAACTTGGCTCTCCCACCTCAGAGGTACAGGCCTGACACCTGGCCATAGCACCAGGCACATGGCTCAGAAGAAAACAGAGAACAAAGAAAGAAAGAAGGAAAAAAGTAATAAAGTTATTAAAATAAAAAATCAAAAGCTTATTAAAAATAAAAAAATATTTGAAAGTTATTTAAAAAAAAGGAATAAAGAAGAGAGCAATCGAACCAAACAACAAATCCACTGATGATAGCAAGTGCTAAAAACTATAGAAACACAAACAAACAAAAAAACATTGATAGGCAGAACCCTAGGATAAGTGGTAAAAGCAGAGCTATACAGAGAAAATCACACAAAGGCCTTCACCTCAATTTTGGGATGATTCGTTGTCTGTTCAGGTATTCCAGAGATGCAGGCTACATTAAGTTTATTGTGGAGATTTAATCTGCTGCTCCTGAGGCTGACTGGGAGAAATTTCCCTTTCTCTTCTTTGTTCGCACAGCTTCTGGGATTCAGTTTTGGATTTGGCCCTACCTCTGCATGTAGGTTGCCTGAGGCATCTGTTCTTCACTCAGACAGGATGGGGTTAAAGTAGCAGCTGATTAGTGGGCTCTGGCTCACTCCGCTGGGGAGAGGGAGGGCATAGAATGCAGGGCGAGCCTGTGGTAGCAGAGGCCGACATGACATTGCAACTTCCTGAGGCATGCTGTGTGTTCTCCTTGGGAAGTTGTCCCTGGAGCTCCAGACCTTGGCAGTGGTGGGCTGCACAGGCTCCCAGGAGGGCAGGTGTGGATAGTGACCTGTGCTTGCACACAGGCTTCTTGGTGGCTGCAGGAGCAGTCTTAGCATTTCATGCCCGTCTCTGGTGTCCACGCTGATAGGTGCAGATCGCGCCCATCTCTGGAGCTTGTTTAGGCAGTGCTCTGAATCACGTCTCTTCACACACCCTGAAACAATGGTCTCTTGCCTCTTAAGCAGTTCCAGACTTTTTCCCGGACTCCAACCCAGCTAGCTGTGGTGCAGTAGCCCCCTTCAGGCTGTGTTCATGCAGCCAATCCCGAAGTCCTCTCCCTAGGATCTGAGCTCCGAAGCCAGAGCCTCAGCTCCGATCCCCCACCCTCCCGGCAGGTAAGCAGACAAGCCTCTCAGGCTGGTGCATGCTGGTCGGCACTGATCTTCTGTGTGGGAATCTCTCCACTTTGCCCCCTGTACCCCTGTTGCTGCGCTCTTCTCCTTGGCTCCGAAGCTTCCCTGCTGCCACCCCCTGCCTCCACCAGTGAAGGGGCTTCCTAGTGTGTGGAAACTTATCCTCCTTCACAGCTCCTTCCCTGAGGGGCAGGTCCCATCCCTATTCTTTTGTCTCTGTTTCTTCTTTTTTCTTTTGCCCTACCCAGGTGTGTTGGGAGTTTCTTGCTTTTTGGGAAGTATGAGGTCTTCTGCCAGCATTCAGTCTTTAGGAGTTGTTCCACATGTAGATGTATTTCTGATGTATTTGTGGAGAGGAAGGTGATCTCCACATCTTACTCCTCTGCCATCTTGAAGGTCTCCGCATTTATTTTTATGATCCATTATATCTTGTTCACTTTTTTATTGCCTTGTAAATAAATTCAGAATTTGCCTAATGTATATTTTAAACATCTGTCAACATAATTCTTATATCTATTGTGAATATTAACCTTACTTGTTACTTTGGCTCTGTAGGGCTACTAGTATTATATATTCCACTTAATAAACTCTTTGCCCTCTGTTGAGAACAATAACAATGCAACCAACTAATTTCCTTTATAAGACTGATTCTGGATTTTATAGTCTGGTCTTGTGGAAACTAAAATTAGACCACAAATTGTTTTAATAAAAAACACAAAATTCTGCTAGGCAATAGCAACTTCGTGTAATTTTCTGAGATTTAGGGATCACATTGCTGAGTTGACATAGACGTTCAAATCTTTTCCTGGAAAATTGGATCCATTTATAACTTACAACACTTGGGGAGTAATTTGGCTAAATCACTGAGTTGCAGTTGTCACATTTTTGTATGGATAGCAACCATTCAGTCTACTAAGTAAAACCCAAATTCCCAGGTTCCACTTTCTGATATTTTGATTTCAGTAGGTCTGAGGTAGGAACCAGGGCTCAGCCTTTTGAAGTATTACATAGGTGGTCCATAGATTGTACCTTGAGAAATTCTGGAGTATAGAGTAAGTTCACGTCAGGAAAATCTTTTAAGGGAAGAGTATGATGTTTTGTAAGAGTGGCTAAACCACAGAGAATTCCCGCTTCACCTAACACTCCTCTGTTTACATCAGTGCAGAGCTGCCAGGTAGTGAGTGGGTGTAAGTAACTCCATTTAAACCTGGAGGTGAGGAAGTAAATAATCAGCAATACTGTGGTTCCATTATAGTTATTCCAATTGTGTTGTTGTTTATGTTTTGGAAACTCCACAAGCTCCTCTGATATCTTAAATAACTTTCAGAAGACACACTTGTTTTTCCTTGAGTTTTGTAAGCCTTTTTAAAAAATATGAGTATTGGGCTTCCCTGGCGGCGCAGTGGTTGAGAGTCCGCCTGCCGATGCAGGGAACACGGGTTCATGTCCCGGTCCGGGAAGATCCCACATGCTGCGGAGCGGCTGGGCCTGTGAGCCATGGCTGCTGAGCCTGCGCGTCCGGAGCCTGTGCTCCGCAACAGGAGAGGCCACAGCAGTGAGAGGCCCGCGTACCAAAAAAAAAAAAAAAAAAAAATGAGTATCAAGCTCTGCAAATCCAACTGATCAGAAATTACCTTGGCAATCATGTTTCCTATTTTAATTATGTGAAACTTGAAAGAAACTTTGTTTATTTTTATTATGTTTTTCCCTCAATATAACATCACATATTAGAATTTCCCTTCCAAAGACACTGAAGAAAACATAATCAAGTTGTTTGAGCTTGAAGCAGTTTTCTGAATTATAAAAGATTTGTCCTTGTAAGACACACACAAGTATAGACTCATTCATGGAAAAGGAAATTGTGTAAAGAGAATATTATTATCCTATAGGTTTCAACGATAACTGGGTGAGAGGGAAGGGTTACTGTCTCTTGTGTTGATCTTCAACTGTTAGTAGCTCTACACACTAGTCATTAGACAGGTGGTGAAGTAGTGCTGGAAGAACACCAGATGGTATTAGGAAGTGCAGACTTGAGATCTGGCTCCAATAACTCCCAACCATGACACCTTAGTAAATAAAGTTTACCACTTTCTCTCCCTTAGTTATAGATATTATCCCATCTTCACTCATATTTTTAGTCATTCAGTACATTTTATTTTCTACCTACAGTGTTCCACGTTCAGTCTTTTATACTAGGGATGTACTGATAGTACTTTAGAAGGGTGATGATTGCAGTGAAGATGGAGATAAGCAGATGAACTCACTGTGCTGTTCTAAAGTTTCCAATGAGATAATGCAAGCAAGCATTATTTAGAGATATAGAGTGCTACACAAATATAAATTATTAGTATTTTGTTTCTTATTCCTTAGCTCTGTGTGCCCCTATAATTCCAGTGTCCTTAACAGCCCCGTAAATATAGATCTCCACTGAACACTGTATATAATATTTAAAGATTAGAAATAACCAAAATATATATCAAGGGGGAACTGATTAAATAAATTATGGTACTTCTATACATAGGAATATATAATAATAAATAATGACAATAAATAAGCTTTTTGAGCACTTACTGGGTGCCAAAGATGGTTCTAAATTCTTTGTTTATAGATTAAATTACTTAATTATTGTAACACCACTATGAAGAAACTGAAGAACATGGAAGTTAATTTGCCCAAGGTTTCAGAGATAATAAGTGATAGAATTGGAATTTGAACACAGGTGGTTTGGGTCTTACTCTCCATACTTAACACTAGTCTTTTCAACAGTCAGAATAAACAAAGCAGCTCTACATGTAGAAGAAAGGAAAGCTTTCTAAGATATACTATGAAATGCAGAATGCATACTATTTTCTGGAAGAAAGGAAGGAAAGAAAGGGAAATTCAAATAAAAAACAAACATGCATGTGTATAGAATATCTCTGGAAGGATATATAAGAAAATGGTAAATGTGGTTGTTTTCTCAAAGGGCTTCTGGGTAGCTGAAGAACAAGGATTGAAGACTCAATCTTTAAACCTCTCTGGTGTCTTTTGATTTTTATGCTGTGTGCATACATTACCAATTTAAAAAGTAAATAGATTAAAAAATTGTAAAGTTCTCATAATGAATCCTCCTAAAGCACGTAACAACCTTGTAATGTACATCTTATCACCGAGTTGATATAGTCTGAAATCATAAGTTCATGTTTGTGGTACCTAGAAGACTTCACTGCAGGATAATGATATCAGATTATTTCTGTGACTTGTATCAGCATGCAGTTAGAAAGCAACTAACGTTAAAAGGAACTAGTCTCAACCAGCCTGCTTACTGACAGATTTCCCCCAGCAGCCCAACCCAGGCTACCCAGAAGTCCTCTCTCTCTGGGGCCTCTTAGTCCAGGCCAGCACATTAAGGCTTAGGAAGCCTGAAAGAGCAGAGAGGAAGAGATTATCCAGTGATAGGCATATAGAGGTTGTCTAATACATTGTTTTGAATGAATAAGCCAAAAAGAGAAAAAAGGGAATAAAGAAGAAAAGGTAGTTCTATAAAGTTATATGCCCTATGTCTATACAGTGTGAGATTGATTTTTCACCTGCATCTAATAAAATGGCTTAAAAGAAGTTCCCAGAATGATTTGAGCAAGAGCCATTAGCTTAAAAGTCATCAGTGATACAAAGAATTCTGCTTAACTTACCTTTTCCCTTGGGAGTGGGTAGGTGGATGTGAATATGGGAATAAGATTTTAACTTTATCAGCATAACTTGTACCATTTATCAGTCCATAAAAAACTTTGAAAATAATAAAAGCAAAACATGATGTTCCACTTAGGGTTATAATTTTAAATAGGGGCTTATAGCACCTGAAATTGAGACAGAAAAAATTTTTAGTTGTGGTTTCAAGATCAGTTTGTCTACCAGGCAAGCCAGGTAGATATCCAGATTGGATTCATGCATTTAAAGGTGTTAGAGCCCAAATTAAGTCCCTGGTTCTGATGAGATGACACTTTAAGAAATCAGAGACATTCTACTTTTAAACCAAGAATATATCATAAATTGTATTATTCCCAAATTTTCTGTGTCCTCCTTGTGCATTGTCATGGAACTTGAAGTAGACCTTCTATTTGGAAGAATATCCTTCCCCACTACAAGTATTTCATGCTTGAGTATGTGACTAGTTTTGGTCAGTGGAATGTGAATGGAAGAAACATATGAGATGTATCAGTAGAAGTTAAGAGCTATCACATAGCTCTGCCATCTCTCTCTTTTCCCTCTGTCCCTAGGATGGCATGTACCAGAAAAACACTGCTCCTTCAGCCTAGATTCTGGAATAAAGAAGACATTTGGAGCAGACTCTGAGACAATCCCTAGCTGTTTTGTAACATAAGCAAGAAGTTAATATTTGTTTTAGTAAGTGCTAAGATTTAGGAGTTCTTTCTTACTGCAGAATAACCTACAGAAAACTGACTAATACAGAGTGATGACTTGAATAGCCATGCTTGCTATAGGAAAATTTTAAATGGGGAAAAAGAAGGCAGTAAAACATAAATATCTATACCAGCATCTTTACACCCTCAGGCTGGGTGGATGATGAGCCTTGCAGTGGGGTTGGCTCCTGGTGTGGCATGCCCAGGTCAGTGATAAATGGAGGGATTACCTGAGCATCTGAGCTCCAGGCTGGACTACTCTCTGCCTTTGGCCTCTGGACTTGCATAGATGAGCATTTGGAGCTCAGAGAATGTACTTAGCCATCTATGGGACTCAGTCATCAAAGCTGCTGTGAGAAAATATTTGAATCCATGAATGCTGTGTAGGGGAAGTAAATGTTTTAAAGGAGATTTTTGATGGTCTTGGTGAGTTTAACAGGCACTTGGCCATCTTCTCAGTATCAGTTGGGGATTGCCCACTCTTGTGAAAGTGGTGAGACTTCAGATTGGAGGAAATAGTAGGTCTTTGACATACATCAAAGAACACATGTAAAGGGCCAGGTAATGAATATTTTATGCTGTCACAACTACTCAACTCTCCCATTATCCTGTGAAAGCAGAAATTCACAGTAGGTAGTGAATAATTGTGGCTGTGTTCTAATGAAACTTTATATACAAAGGCAGGTGACTGTCCAGATTTGGCCTATAGGCTTTACTTTGCTGACCCTTGATGTAGTAGAAAAGAAAATGGAACTTTTTTCCACTAATATCACACTCAGAAATTTGGTGTTAGTTAAAGAGAGGTTCTTGTACACACCTCATCCATAGAAACTTGAAATGTTCTCGCTCAGTCAAGAAACCATCAAAACCATGAAGGGAATAATTCCCATGAAGGGAATTACCCTGGGGAACTATTTTGAAAGTTTAATGACAAATTCTATGTCATCAAACACAATGAAAGGTACAGATGCCTTGGTATGAGTGGCATCCGCAGCCTTACCACAGTTTGAGGACCTAGAAGCACTAACCTATGATAGTGCATGAAACATACAGGAGCAATCAGGCAAATACAGGTTATGAGAGAATAAAATAAATACAGAAAAAATACAGAAGCAAGTGTTAACAGGAATTCATTATTCCACCTTGTATCACTGTGAAGTGTGCATACTCATTTTACATTTGGTTTGTCAGAAAGAACATTGGCTCTTCGGAGAGCCAACTTAGCCAACTAATAACTACTTAGCCAACTTAGCCAACTAATAACTACTCTCATCTCAGGAGAGTAGTTATTAGTTGATTTAGGAAAAAAACACTAGAATAGAGATTTATTTGCTGTATCTTGGCCTTTTTTTGTTACTTTTCTTGAGATAAGAAATATTTTATGTCCCAAGAAAGAGTTTTTGTTTTGTTTGTTTGCTAAACAAAAAATGAATTTAAGTATTTGATATAGTTTCTTCAAAGTCCAAAACATTGAAGTATAAGTTTCCTTGGGAGTTTTGATCATCGTTTGTTGCATTCCTGGACAGAACATTCCCCTTGGCTTCTCCAGAAAGAATGGTATTCTCAGAGACATACTATTACCTTTTAGAGACCTAAGGATAACCTGAGGAGTTTTTAGCTTTTGAAATTTGCAGCTTTATGGGCTTCAGAGATTCTATGAGTTCTATTACTTATCCCCAATGGGAGATGGCCCCTCAATGGATCCTTTGCCCTGAGTCACAAAAGCCAATCAAATGAAACCAGGTTAAGTATAGCAGAACAGAAACTTTATTCATTGACTAAGGAATGGAGAAGGGAGAGCTTGTGCTCTAAAAACATCTTCTCCCTGAAGGGAGGAGAGTAATGGAATTTTAAGGGTTAGGAAGTAGACATGTCATTAGGGCTCTAGGAAAGGGGTGGAGATTTCCAGGGGTATCTGGGGGCAGATGGGGCATGTGCAGTCGTCTTCCATGCTTCTTTGCACAGTGCACAAATTGTTTAGCAGAGCCCTCCCATCACCACCACTTTGGGTGGAGATCTTAGCATGGTAATGTAGCAAAGGTAACTTTTGGACACCTCCAAGTCTCATCTGTGCAGGTGTGTTCCTGTGGTCAAGTCAGAGCCAGTTCGGGGCAGTTGACTACTGCATATCTCTTAAAGCACAGCAGCAAAACATCTCTGTCAAATACCAGGTGCTTTTGAAACAAACACAGAGGTAAATCAAGGCCAGGACTCTTTAGCTTTCAGCTTTCAGGGGCTTGTATGGGTGACAGTTCTGGAGTATGGTTCCTTAATATGAACTTTGCCAAAATGCAGGTGATAGTGGTATAGGTGGTCACCAGATCATGCTGTGAGAAACACAGGAACACAAAAAGAAACACTTTTTGACTGTATCCAGGGTACAAGAATGTCCTCCTACTGTGTTGCTGCTATAGTTCTGGGACAAAATCCTACCTGCCAAGGCTGAAGTTGAGGTTCTACAAATGCTACGACCACATACAACATGTTTATTACTAGTTTATTTACTGGATTTTATCTCCCACTGATCAGAGGCCTTACATTTAATTTAAGAAATGTTTAGTAGGTGATTTTAATTACATGTATATAACAAGTAGCACAAGATATATCTATGTCATTTTATTTTCTGAATATAAAATAAGATCTATATTTCCTAGTTTATGTTGTAACCAAACCAAACATTTTTGTTGTTTCAGAGGAAATGCAGGAGGAAAAAAGTTATTTCCTAATGTCATATTTTTGTCTGAGGTGTTATTTTATGTAAAAAATAATTTTGACAGAAGCATAGAAATAAAACCTGAATTCTGCAATGTTTCTTATGTTCTTAATTTCCAATGTTACATCTTTGTTAGTGTAGCCTTTGAATAGAGCACAAATAAAGACTTTGTATAGTGGGATATAATACCATAAATTTGAATATATTAAGAAAAGATGCGGCCTGGGGTCGTATATAATTTAAATACAACTATATTCAAATTAACAAGGGGTTCCATATAAATAACAGATATTTTTGGTACAATATACTGATATTTAATTTATAGTTAATTCGTGATGCTTTGGGTTATTTATATAAAAGTTATATCTCTTGTTCAGGAATGTAAAATCCAATTGTAACAGCGTTCCAAGGAGAAAATCAGTTACATGTGGAAACATAGCAAAATGATGATCAGAAGACTTGGAATCAGATAGATACAGGTCTGCTTGTTGGTTTTGCCATTCACAGTCTATTGACATTTCTCAGGTTAATTAACCTCTCTGACATTCATTCTCCTCTTGTATAAAGTAGGAAGAAAAATATCCACCTCTAAAGTTGCTATAAGAATTAAATAAGGCAATGTTTATAAAATATTGAGTTCAAGTGCCCATTGAGAAAATGGTGATTCCAATTCCTTTATACAGTTTAACTCATAGCATTTATGAACTCTGAACAGAAATACGTTTATTTTCCTATAAGAATTTAAGTATTCTATATTCCTTTTTATATCACTTCCCTCTACACCATGCATTTATTTCTGATATATTTCTTTTATAATACCAAAAATGTATGGATAGAGAGAAAAGTCATATTCATTAAATAAAATTTCATCTCTAATTCAAGTCTTAACAATGTAATGCTAATGCGCATTGCTTTTGGGTCACTGAATATTTAATCCAAATTATTCTGTATTTTTTACATTATCTTTAAAGGTTATCTTTAAATATTGCTTTACTTTACGAATCCTAGAAATGAAAAGCATAACTCATCTTGAATCCTGTAGCATAAGCCAATCCAAGCTATTATTTTATTTTTTTAAATTTTGATTTAAATACTGTGTGTACATTGTAGAAGGAATAGAAAATTGGATTTAAAAGAGAAAAAAATACACACTGTCCATAAATCTATGAATCAGAGATAATCACTTATTACAATACATATATATAAAATATAATATTGTAAATATTTTGTCACTGTAAACTAAATGATGACCATCTCTCTCAGTCAAATATACTTCTATAATATAATTATTTTGCTGCATCATATTTAGTTGATTGCATATATTATAATTTAGGTAACAAATTCTTATTTTTGAGTATTTAATTACTTTTATTATGAAAATGCTGCCATTAGTATCTATCTTTTTTTTTTTTTTTTTTGGCTGTACCACGTGGCATGTGGGATCTTAATTCCCTGACCAAGGATGGAACCCACACCCCCCTGCTTTGGAAGTGAAGAGTCCTAACTATTGGACCACCAGGAAAGTCCCTATTAGTGTCTATCTTTATAAAACTATTTCCTTGTTTGAATCCCTATGTGTAGAACTATTGCCTAAATTCAGACAGATTTAAAATTCAACATAAATTTTCATGTAGAGTCTCATAGTTAATTTCTCCACTAGAGGCTACTTTCTTTGTTTCTAAAATGTCGTCTATGTAGATGTTAATTTACTGTAACTAGCATTGCAGACATGCAGTTCGTAAACTCTTTTTTGAACTGTTAGTGTTTCATAACATCCACCCTCCAATTAATACTTTCAAGGTTCTTTTTTTAAAACAATAGTAGTTTTCCCCAAATCAAGTTTTTTCCCTCGTTTGAATTTTTACGCTCTTTTATTTTCAGTAGTTATTCCAGTTATTTCAATATGTTTTTAATTTAGTACACTCTATTTTAAATTAATATTACAGTATTTCTCTGTAATGTAAGAACCTTCTAAATAATACTTTGATATATACTCTTCCTGTACTTTGTGCTATTATTGTCATATATTGTTATTATTTGTACTTTAGTCTGTGTCTGAAATTTTACTATCTGGATAGTCTGTGAATATGTTATATTGTCTATTGTTTTGGGTTTTTTGGTTTCAGATACGTGCTTTTGTCTCTGTGTGCCTGATCTTTTAAATTCAGTGCCATTTGTTGTTTTTGAAAAATTATAGAGATAATTTGATGCCTAAGGTAGTTATTTTCATCCCAAATAAGATTTATATTTGTTTCTGGCAAATAGCATTACCAGATCCCCTTAATCCCAACAAGGATTGAAATGGTGCAAATTGAGCTTCGGTCCTTGTAAGGGCTGGGCTATTTTAGCTTACCCTAACTCTTTAGGTGCAGCCCTTGGGGGTCCCAGTCTTAAATCTGGGGATTTGCCAGGACCTCCCTCTCCTTGCCAGGCTCTACATTTCAGTTTTTATCTTCTCTAATTCACAAGGCTATTTTAAGTACAGTTTAGCTTCTTAGTCTCTGGAGGAAAGTGATCCAAATGCCAGGCTTATCTTTCTAGATTTTCTTCTTCTCTTTACTTTTGGTCCAAGGATCCATCTCTGCCTTTGTAGCTCTTCAATGCTTTTAAATTTAAAAAAGAATACTTTGTCCAACCTTTGTTTAGGGTTATACCTATAATTATTTTGATACCTTCCTATGCTTTCAGTAATACTAGTTCTGAAAAACTTTAAATTGTGAAATATAATACATTTAGAAAAACAAATAAATAAAGGGACAACTTAACTAATTATTATAAAGTGAATATTCAATGAAACTAACACTGAGGTTATGACTTTTAATTTTGAGCAAAACTATTTGACTCTAGAAAGTTTACTGGTATTCACAACAATGATTGTTATAACCCAATAGAATATAGTAATCTTAATTAGAATGATAAGCACATAGAAACTAAAGGTTACAAGTAATACTTACACAGAAATGATAAATTTACCTCAAGAAATGTATTAGTTCTAAAATAGAGTGTACATTTTTCTTAACTGGGGAAAAATAAGGATATTCTGAAGCTAGTTCACTAATTAAGGTTTAAAGAAAACACACATCATGGATAATTCAAAGAAGTAGGAAATTGATTACAGTTGACCCTTGAACAACGTGAGTTTGAACTGCACAGGTCCACCTGCACATGGATTTCTTTAATAAATACTAGAGTACTACACGATCCATGATTGGTTGAATCAGTGGGTGTGGATCCTGGATGTGGAAGGCTGACTGTAAAGTTAGACACAGATTTTCTACTGCACAGGAGTCAGTGTCCTTAACTCTTGCATTGTTCAAGAGTCAACTATATTATTGTTCATAACACTCTTTCTACCAGAATTAGCATAAGGATATTTGATTTGAATATACAAAAATAGGGCATTTTGATTTGAGAGAATAACTCAATATCATTTATTAATTTCACACCTTTTAAAAGTAACTACCTTACAATGGCCAGTGGCCAAAGCGGAGGATATAGTGCATCTGTGTAAATTTTGTAAAGATGGCCTTGTCCTCTCTCAAACTGATACTTTCAGGGTTAGGGTCAAGCATGGGATGACTGGAGAGAAAGTGAGATTTTATCTACTGAGGTGAGACACCGCAATGTCCTGACCTTTGTGGGAGAACAACACCCCTGACAACTGTGGAGGACATTCAACCTCAGGTATTGCAGGAAGAGGGTGAGAGCAATAAATACTCTCTTTCATTTCAATATCTAACTCTACACCCATGCAAAACAATCATACCATATGTCTGGGTCATCAAGCAACATTTGCTGCTGGTGACATGGCCTCCCTTTGGGTTTGTCATCCAAACTAAGTGCGTGAAAGTGAAAAACTCATGTGACTCTGGCTGGTCCTGATAATGTGCACTGCTTGATGCCATCACTGGAAGTTCCCCATTGCTGCAGCTATGCCAGTAGCCATGAAAACTTTGTATGTTTTGTGAAATACCTTTTTATCTCATATTGAAAATGTAGCTTTTAAGTGGGTGTAGGATTGCTATAAGAAAGACATACATATAGATTCTAATATGATTCAAAATAAATCATTATATGACAACTTAACTCAAAAGGAAGGTGAAGGATCTAAAGTTGGAGAATTTAATGCCAGTAAAAATGGTTTGATAATTATAGAAAGAGGTTTGGCTTAAAAAAATGTTAAGTTAACAGGAAAAGCAATTTCTGCTGACCAAGAGTCAGTACACAACTTCCCAGAAGCCATTAAGAAAGACCTTGAGGGGAGATCAAGATAGCAGAATAAAAGGAACAAATACAACAAAAATACATCTACATGTGGAAAAATTCTCAGAGAAAACCTACTGAATGCTGGCAGAAGATCTCATACAAACAACGCTACAAGAAAGATCCTACATAACAGTGTAGGACAAAAGAATAAAAAAGGAATTGGGATGGGACCTGCACCCCTGGGAGGGAGCTGTGAAAGAGGAAATATTCACTCACCTGCTGTTGCATGTTGGGGCTGGGTGCTGAAACTTGGACTTCAGCTGACAGACTCAGGGAAAGGAATGCATGGAGACAGTCCAAAGTGAATGGAATGTGGTCTGGGCCTCAAAAAGTGGTGCATGCAGGACAGACCTGGGTCTTAACAGAAGCCCCATTGTTAACTTGTGCGTGAAGGGAGGGATGGGGCCTTGCCATAACAGCCTCATTCTTGGCTTACTCACAGCAGGTTTGGCTCCACCTCTACAAGCTCCAGGAGAACACAAGCCCCAATTGGTTGCCCACACACAGAGGTGGAGCTGAAATCTGAGATGATCCCTGGTGGTTCTGCAACTTCAGTGGATTTATGCCACCAGTGGTTTTGTAATCTTGATGCATGCAGGACAACAGAGTGGATTACTGGGGCTCCCATGGCTGGAGCAGGTCAAAGGTTAGTAGTTCCAGGCTTTGAGGACATGTGCATGTGGAGGCAGGGCCAGGGTCTGGATTGATTCTGTAGCTCCCATGTCAGGTCCAAGTGCATAAGTATTCTGGGTCCCAGGGCCAGACTTTTGTGGATCTATGCCAGTGGCTTTGTGAGCACAGTGCCTGATGAACATCTGAACTGATTGCCTGGGTTCACATGGCTGAGGTGGGGTTAGGGCAGTGCCAACAACAGGGTACATTGTAAGCCTGTGCAACAGGTGACAGATGATGCCACCGAGCTGACTTCCCAGTGGACAGTCCTTGTGGAAGAATAATCAGTGACTTCTATACTAGTGTGAGTGCTCCAGTCCTGCCTACCTCTCACCACAACTTAGACCACATCTGGGGGCTTCCATTCCAAAAACTGGGGAGCAGACCCTGCCACTGACAGGGCTGTGACAACCACAGAGCAAAAAGGAGACCCACTCAACATCCACTGCAGGCTCTGATCACCACAACACCAATCACACCCCCTATTAAGGGAATAATTGTCATCACACACTGAGGAAAGACATGGAAGTCATCCATACAAAAAACAGCCCTTGCACCACAAATATTAGACTCACACAGGCTACACAGGGAGACTCCCACATAAAAAAAAAAAAAAAACCCTCAAGACCACACTAGATAACAGTTTCTCCTAAATGAATAGAGTCAGACAAATGTAAGTACAATGAAGAAGCAGAGGAACCACTCCTAATTAAAAGAACAAGAGAATTCCCTTGAAAGAACAAGCAATGAAACAACCCTGTCCAGTCTACTAGACCCTGAGTTCAAAAAGGAGGTAATAAAAATATTGAAGGAATTAAAAAACTATCAATAGAAATGCAGATCACTGTAACAAGGAACTAAAAACTGAAGAGGAGCCAATCAAAATTAGAAAGCTCATTTGCTGAGACATAAATTGAGCAAAAGGCAATAAATAGCAAACTAAATAATGCAGAAGAATGAATAAGTGATCTGGAAGATAGAATAATGGAAATCATGCAGTCAGAAGGGCAGACGGAAAGACAAATTAAAAAAAAGTGAAAGCAATAGACGAGATCTGTGGAATAATATAAAGTGAGCCAATCTACACATAATAGGGATCCCCAAAGGAGAAGAAAGAGAATAGGGGATCAAAAATGTATTCAAAGATTATGGCTGAAAAATTCCCAAACCTAAAGAAGAAAACAGATATCCAGTTACAGGAAGCATAGAGGATCCTAAGCAAGATGAACCCAAATAGACCTACACCTAGACATATTATAATTAAATTGGCAAAAGTTAAATATAAAGAGAGGATTCTAAAGGCAGCAAGAGAAAAACAAAGGGTTAGTTACAAGGGAACCCCCCTAAGGCTATCAGTTGATTTCTCTACAGAAATGTTGCAAATCAGAAGGGAGTAGCAAGATATATTTAGTCATGAAAGGGAAAATCCTGCAATCTAGGATACTCTACCCAACAAGATTATAATTTAGAATAGAAGGAGAGATAAAGAATTTCTCAGAGAAGAAAAAACTAAAAAAATACAGCAGTATTAAAAATATCCTAAAATAAATATTGAAAGGTCTTCTCTAAATAGAAGAGAAGCAAGAATCTATAGGGAAAATAAAAATCACAATAGGAAAGTAAATCACTTAAATAGGTCAGTACATAGCTAAAAAAAATTAAATATTTTCATGAAAGCAATGATAACTAAAATGAACAGCAAAAGAATAACTTGAAGATGTAAAAGAGAACATCAAAATAATAAAATGTGGGGGAGGGGAGTAAGAAAATGTAGATTTTTTAAAAAGAATGTGTTTAAGCTTATATGACAACCAGTCTAAAGCAAGTAGATACAGTAATGGGATAACATACTTGAAAACCAGGGTAACTACAAATCAAAAACATGCGATTGATTCACAAAAAATAAAAAGAAGAGAACTCAAGCATAACACAAAAGAAAACCATCAAACTACAAAAGGAAAAAGAAAAAGAAAAGAACAAAGAAGAAATACAAAATCAACTGGAAAACAAGGTTTAAAATGGCAATAAATACATATCTATCAATAATTACCTTAAATGAACTAAATGTTCCAGTTAAAAACAGAGTGGCAGATTGGATAATAAAACCTGAGTCTACAAGGCAGCTTATGCTGCCTACAAGGGACCCATTTTAGGGGGAAGGACACATATAGATTTAAAGTAAGGAGATGGAAAAAGATATTTCATACAAACAGAAATGACAAGAGAGTGGGGGTCATAATACTCATAACATACAAAATAGACTTTAAAAGAAAGGCCATAAAGAAAGATAAAGAAGGACACTATACAATGATAAAAGGATCAATAAAAGAAGAGGATATTACACTTGTTAACATATATGCACCCAGTTAGGAGCACATAAATACATAAGACAAATACTAACAGACATAAAAGAAGAAATTGACAGGAACAAAATAAGAGTAGGAGACTTCAACATGCCACTTACATCAATGAACAGATCTTCCAGACAGAAAATCAGTAAGGCAACAGAGATCCTAAATGATACAATTGAACAGTTAGACTTGATATTTTCAGGACATTACATCCAAGAAAACAAAACAGAATACACATTCTTTTCAAGCACACATGGAACATTCTCTAGGATAGACCACATACTAGGACACAAAACAAGCCTCAACAAATCTAAGAGGATAGAAATTATTTCAAGCATCTTTTCTGACCACAATGGCATGAAGCCAGAAATCAACACAAAAAGAGAAACAAGAAAAAATAATTACATGGAGATTAAACAACACGCTACTAAAAGACTGATGGGTCAATGATGAAATCAAAGGGTAAATTAAAAAGTACCTTGAGACAGCACAATCATACAAAATCTATGGGATGCAGCAAAAGCAGTTCTGAATGAAATTCATACCAATGCAAACCTCCCTCAAAAAAACAAGAAAAATCTCAAATAAACAACCACCACCACCTAAGTGAATTAGAAAAAGAACAAACAAAACCTAAAGTCAGCAGAAGGAAGGAAATAATAAAGATCAGAGAGGAAATAAATAAAATCGAGATGAAAGAAACAATAGAAAAAGTAAATAAAAGCAAGAGGTGGTATTTTGAAAGGATAAACAAAATTGAGAAGCCTCTGGCCAGGTTCATCAAGAAGAAAAGAGAGAGAACCCAAATAAACAAAATAAGAAATGAAAGAGGAAAAATAGTAACTGATACCACAGAAATACAAAAACACATAAGAGAAGACTATGAACAATTACACACCAACAAACTGGACAATCTAGAAGAAATGGACAAGTTTCTAGAAACATACAGCCCACAAAAACTGAATCAAGAAGAAATAGATAATTTGAACAGAGCAATAAGTAGAAGTGAAATAGAATCTGCAATAAAAAAGAAACTTCCAGCAAACAAAAGTCTAGGATTGGATAGCATCACTGGGGGAATTCCACCAAACATACAAAGAAGAAGTTATACCAATCCTTCCTAAACTCTTCCAAAAGATTGAAGAGGAGGGAACACCCCCAAAGTCATTTTATGAAGCTACTGTCATCCTGATACCAAAACCAGACAAAGACAGTACTAAAAAAGAATTATTATTATTATTATTATTATTATTATTATTATTATTATTATTATTACAGGCCAATATCTTTGATGAATATGGATGCAAAAAACATCCAAAAAATGTTAGCAAACAGAATCCAACAACCTATAAAAAAGATCATACACTGTGATCAAGTAGGATTCATCCCAGGGTCACAAGGATGTTTCAACTTATGTGAGTCAATCAATGTGATACACCACATCAACAAAAGAAAAGACAAACACGATATGATTATCTCAATAGATGTAGACAAAGCATTTGATAAAGTTAAACATTTGTTCATGATAAAAACTCTTAACAAAGTTGGTATAGAGTGAACATATCTCAACATAATAAGCTATTTGTGACAAACCCACAGCCAGCCTAATACTCAATGGTGAAAAGCTGAAAGAGTTCCCACTAAAATCTGGAACAAGACAGTGATGTCACTCTCACCACTTCTATTTGATATAGTATTGGAAGTCCTAGCCACAGCAATCAGACAAGAAAAAGAAATAAAAAGTATCCAAATTGGAAGGGAAGATGTAAAATTGTCACTGTATGCAGAAGACATGATACTATATGTAGAAAACCCTAAGAACCCCACACAAAAACTACTAGGTCTAATAAATGAATTCAGCAAAGTAGCAGAATACAAAATTAATATACAGAATTCTGTTACATTCCTTTACATTAACAATGAAATATCAGAAAGAGAAAGTAAAAAAAAAATCCCTTTTAAAATTACATCAAAACAAACAAACAAAAAAACCTAGGAATAAACCTAACCAGGAAGGTGAAAGACTTATAGGCTGAGAACTATAAAACATTGATAAAGAAAATTCAAGATAATTCAAAGAAATAGAAAGATATCCCATGATCCTGTACTGGAAGAACTAATATCATTAAAATGGCCACAATATCCAAAGTAATCTACAGATTTAATATCAACCTTATCAAATTACCCATGAGATTTTTTCATAGAACTAGAGCAAATAATCCTAAAATTTATATGGAACCACAGAAGACCCAGAATTGCAAAACAATCCTGAGGAAAAAAACAAAGCTGGAGGCAAAACCTTCCTAGACTTCAGACAATACTACAAAGTTACACTAATTATAACAGTGTGGCATTGACACAAAAACAGACAGAAAAATCAAAGGAATAGAATACACAGCCCAGAAATAAACCTACACACCCACAATTAATCTTTGACACAGGAGGAAGGAATATACAATGGAGAAGACAGTCTCTTCAGCAAGTAGTGTTGGGAAAGCTAGACAGCCACATGTAAATCAATGAAGTTAGAATACTCCCTCACTCCATATAAAAGAATAAATTAAATGGCTTAAAGACTTAAATATAAGACATGACACCATAAAACTCCTAGAACATGGACAAAACATTCTCTGACATATATTACAGAAATGGTCTCCTAGGTCAGTCTCCCAGGGCAATAGAAATAAAAGCAAAAATAAACAAATGGAACCTAATCACACTTCAAAGCTTTTGTACAGCAGAGGAAACCATAAACAAAACAAAGAGACAAACTTCAGACTGGGAGAAAGTATTTGTGAAGGATGCAACCAACAAGTGCTTAATATCCAAAATATACAAAGAGCTCATACAGCTCAATAGAAAAGAAATGCAACCCAATCAAAAAAATGGGCAGAAGACCTAAATAGATATTTCTCCAAAGAAAACATACAGATGGCTAACATGGACATGAAAAGATAAACATCACTAGTTATTAGAAAAATGCAAATCAAAACTACAATGAAGTATCACCTCATGCCAGTCAGAATGGCCATCATCAAAAAGTCTACAAATAATAAATGCTGGAGAGGGTGTGGAGAAAAAGGAACCCTCCTACACTGTTGGTGGGAATGAAAATTGGTGCTGTCACTATGGAAAACAGTGTGAAGATTTCTTTAAAAATTAAACATAAAGTTACCATAGGAGCCAGCAATCCCACTCCAGGGGCTATATCTGGAAAAGATGAAAATTCTAATTTGAAAAGATAGATGCACCCCAATGTTCATAGCAGCACTGTTTACAATAGCCAAGACATGGAATCAACCTAAATGTCCATTGACAGATGAATGGATAAAGAAGATGAGCACCAGAAGGTAATGCAGAAAGGGATAGGTTATCGCTACTGTTTTGTGCAAATGCAATTGGGTTTATGATTAGGACTGTCCTTCCCTGTATAGCTGTTAACTCCTGAGCCTTGAAGGGAAAAGTTAAACACCAGCTGTCAGTCTTTTGGTTGTACAGCAAAAAGGTCTGGGCAATGAGAATCCTTTTTCTGGATTGGTTTTATTGTTGCTTTGTCCCTGAAGTCAAGAAGTATGTTGTCAGTAAGTCACTGCCTTTTAAAGTTCTTTTGATATTGGACAATATCATTGGCCACCCAGAACCCCATTCCTACACTGTTGGTAGGAATGTAAATTGGTACAACAATTATGGAGAACAGTTTGGAGGTTCCTTATAAACTTAAAATAGAGCTACTATATGAACCTGCAATCCTGCTCCTGGGCATATATCTGGAGAAAACCATAATTTGAAAATATACATGCACCCCAATATTCATAGCAGCACTATTTACAATAGCCAGGACATGGAAACAACCTAAATGTCCATCAAAAGAGGAATGGATAAAGAAGATGTGGCACATATATACAATGGAATATTACTCAGCCATTAAAAAGAATGAGATAATGTCATTTGCAGCAACATGGATGGACCTAAAGATTGTCATATTGAGTGAAGTAAGACAGACAGAGAGACAAATATAACATGACACTGCTTATATGTGGAATTTAAAAAATTGGTACATATGAACTTATTTACAAAGCAGAAATAGAGTCACAGATGTAGAAAACCAACTTATGGTTACATGGGGGGAAAGTGGGAGGAGGGATAAATTGGGAGATTGAGATTGACATATACACACTATTATATATAAAATCAATAACTAATAAGGACCTACTGTATAGCACAGGGAACACTTCCCAAAACTCTGTAATGACCTATATGGGAAAAGAATCTAAAAGAGAGTATATCTGATATACATTGCTGTACAGCAGAAACAACACAATATTTTAAATCAACTATACACCAATGAATTTTTTAAAAATATTTTTATTGGAGTATAATTGCATTACAATGTTGTGTTAGTTTCTGCTGTACCACAAAGTGAATCAGTTATATATATATATATATATATACATATATACACATATCTCCTCCCTCTTGCATCTCCCTCCCACCCTCTCTATCCCAGTCCTCTAGGTCATCAAAAAGCATCGAGCTGAGCCCCCTGTGCTATGCAGCAGCTTCCCACTAGCCATCCATTTTATATTTGGTAGTGTATATATGTCATTGCTATATATGTCATTGTCTCTCACTTCGTCCCAGCTTTCCCTTCCCCACTGTGTCATCAAGTCCATTCTCTGCATCTGCGTTTTTATTCCTGCCCTGCCACTAGGTTCATCAATACCATTTTTTTTTATTCCACACATGTGTGTTAGCATACGGTATTTGATTTTCTCTTTCTGACCTACTTCACTCTGTATGACAGACCCTAGGTCCATCCAACTCATTAAAAATAACTCAATTTCATTCCTTTTTATGGCTGAGTAATATTCCATTGTATATATGTGCCACATCTTCTTTATCCATTCATCTATCAATGGACTTTTAGGTTGCTTCCATGTCCTTGCTATTGTAAATAGAGCTGCAATGAACATTTTGGTACATGACTCTTTTTGAATTATGGTTTTCTCAGGGTACATGCTCAGTAGTGGGATTGCTGGGTCATATGGTAGTTCTATTATTAGTTTTCTAAGGAACCTTCATACTGTTCTATATAGTGGTTGTATCAATTTACATTCCCACCAACAGTGCAAGAGGGTTCCCTTTTCTCCACACCTTCTCCAGCATTAATTTTTTCTAGGTTTTGTGATGATGGCCATTCTGACTGGTGTGAGGTGATACATCATTGTGGTTTTAATTTTCATTTCTTTAATGATTGATGATGTTGAGCATCTTTTCATGTGTTTGTTGGCAATCTGTATGTCTACTTTGGAGAAATGTCTATTTAGGTCTTCCATCCATTTTTGGATTGGGTTGTTTGCTTTTTAGATATTGAGCTGCATGAGCTGCTTGTAAATTTTGGATATTAATTCTTGTTCATTTCTTCATTTGCAAATGTTTTCTATTCTGAGGGTTGTCTTTTTGTCTTGTTTATGTTTTTCTTTGCTGTGCAAAAGCTTTTAAGTTTCATTAGGTCCCTTTTGTTTAGTGCTGTTTCTATTTCCATTTCTCTAGGAGGTGGGTCAAAAAGAATCTTGCTGTGATTTATGTCATAGAGTGTTCTGCCTATGTTTTCCTCTAGAGTTTGATAATGTCTGGCCTCATATTTAGGTCTTTAATCCATTTTGAGTTTATTTTTGTGTATGGTGTTAGGAAGTGTTCTAATTTCATTCTTTTACATGTAGTTGTCCAGTTTTCCCAGCACAACTTATTGAAGAGGCTGTCTTTTCTCCACTGTATATTCTTGCCTCCTTTATCAAAGATAAGGTGACCATATGTGCGTGGGTTTATCTCTGGGCTTTCTATCCTGTTCCTTTAATCTATATTTCTGTTTTTGCACCTGTACCATACGGTCTTGATTACTGTAGCTTTGTAGTGTAGCCTGAAGTCAGGGAGACTGATACTTCCAGCTCTGTTTTTCTTTCTCAGAATTGCTTTGGCTATTCGGGGTCTTTTGTGTTTCCATACAAATTGTAAAATTTTTTGTTCTAGTACTGTGAGAAATGCCATTGGTCATTTGATAGGGATTGCATTAAGTCTGTAGATTGCTTTGAGTAATATAGTCATTTTCACAATGTTGAGTCTTCCAATCCAAGAACATGTTATATCTTTCCATCTGTTTATATTGTCTTTGATTTCTTTCATCAGTGTCTTATAGTTTTCTGCATACAGGTCTTTTGCCTCCTTTTGGTAAATTTATTCCTAGGTATTTTATTCTTTTTGTTGCAATGGTAAATGGGCATGTTTCCTTAATTCCTCTTTCAGATTTTTTGTTGTTAGTGTATAGGAATGCAAGAGACTTCTGCGCATTAATTTTGTACCCTGCTACTTTACCAAATTCATTCATTACCTCTAGTAATTTTCTGGTGGCATCTTTAGGATTTTCTATGTATAGTATCATGTTACCTGCAAACAGTGACCGTTTTACTTCTTCTTCTCCAATTTGGATTCCTTTTATTTCTTTTTCTTTTCTGATTGCTGTGGCTAAAACTTCCAAAACTATGTTGAATAATAGTGGTGAGAGTAGGCACCCTTGTCTTGTTCCTGATCTTGGAGGAAATGCTTTCAGTTTTTCATCATTGAGAATGATGTTGGTTGTGGGTTTGCCATATATGGCTTTTATTATGTTGAGATATCCAATAAAAATTAAAAACAAAACAAACATTCTTCTATAAATAAATAGGGCTTCATTTAGCAAATTAATAAGACAATAAAAATTCTCACCTAGACACAAACAAAAAATAAAAATAAATAAATTTAAAATTAAAGTTCTTGTGATATTGAGCAATTTCACTGACCACCAGAAACCATATGCATTCAACACCCAAGGTTGAACTTGCCCCCCCAAACACAATATCTCTAATTCAGCCTCTAGATTAGGGAGTCATAAAGACCTTTAAGCTTTATTACACACGGTACTCTATGGAAAAGATTGTGTATGCTATGAAGAGAAACCTAAGAGAACATCATAAAGGTCTCGAAGGATTACATTATTGAAGATGCCATTGTTGTTATAGAAAAATCCAAGAAAGCCATCAAACCCCAAGAATACATTCCTGGTGAAAACTGTCCAGATATTATGCATGACTTCATGGAATTTACAGCAGAGCCAATCAAGGAAATCATGAAAGAGATTTAGATATGGCAAGAAAGGTGGGGGATGAAGGGTTTCAATATGTGGATGTTAGAGGAATTCAAGAGCTAATAGACACCACACCAGAGGAATGAACAGAAAATTACTTGATGGAGGTGAATGATTCTGAACTAGTGCCAGATGATGTGGACAGAGATGTAGTGACATAAAACAAACTGACATTTGCATTCTGCCATAATTCAAAGCAGTTTTGTCTTCTTTTACGACATGAACCCTTCTATGATATGGGAACTGAAACTAAAGTAAACAATTAAAGAAGGACTTACCATATAGAAACATTTTTAGAGAAATGAAAAACCAAAAAAGTCAGACAGAAAATTTGATGTATTTCCACAACGTTGCACAGAGTATGCCTGTCTCTCCTGGCTCCTCTTCCATGTCCTCCACCTCTGCCACCCTCTGTTTCCTCCTCTTCCTTAGCCTGCTCAATGTGAAGATGGTGAGAATGAAGTCCTTTAAAATGATCCACTTCCACCAAATGGATAGTAAATAATCATAATGCCATACAATTGATAAACTTATTTGTTGTGTCTTCATGTGAAAATCTAATAACTGTAAGGCAGGATCTGTATGAGACCTTTTTGTCATTATCATCATCACCTTAGTATTCATTGTGGCAAGGCTTTTATTGAGTGAATAGTTTATTCTTACATAGGCATAAGGTAAATAATAGTTAATATATAATTAGAAAGTGCTGGTTTTCTTGCTGTTTTATAATTTGCTTTCAAGGAATTACAATATTGTACATTATACCTCTCTCTCTCATAATTAGATAAACTGCGTATCAGCATATCTTCACAGGTAAGTGGGTTTATCTTAATGTAACATTTGTAATATTGTATTATGAATATGACTATAATACTGTATACCATAAAAATTTTATAATGATTCATTCATTAGTGTATATGCTAGGTTACCATGAAGTAGTTTTATTGATTATCAGGCTACCATAAAATAATCATATTGCTGCTCCTTTATCAATGCATGAATCATTATACCTGTGAATAAATATGAATTTTTCACATTATCTTTTCATTGTTGATGTCTAGTAATACATATAGTATTACATAGTTAGTAATACATATAACATCTACAGTGTTTTGTATCATATAAGACAAAATTCATGTAGTACTAACAAATAGAGAATTCATCTAGTAAACAGATGACATAAATTTATGGTATCAATAAGTACAATGCAGTACTGTAAATGCATTTTCTCTTCCTTATGATTTTCTTAATAACGTTTCCTTTTCCCTTGCTTACTTTATTGTAAGAATACAGTATGCAATACATATTACATATAAAATAGGTTAATTGGCAGTTCATGTTATCAGTAAGGCTTCTAGTCAATAGTAGGCTGTTAATAGTAACGTTTTGGGGGAGTCAAAAGTTATATGCAGATTTTTTTTTTCCTGCGGTACATGGGCCTCTCACTGCTGTGGCCTCTCCCACTGCAGAGCACAGGCTCTGGACGTGCAGGCCCAGTGGCCATGGCTCACAGGCCCAGCCGCTCCACGGCATGTGGGATCTTCCCGGACCGGGGCATGAACCTGTGTACCCTGCATTGGCAGGTGGACTCTCAACCATTGTGCCACCAGGGAAGCCTTATATGCAGATTTTTGACTGCATGTGGAGGTTGGTGCCCCTAATGTTCAGGGGTCATTGCTCAAGGGTCAACTGTAACTAGCAGAAAACTTCAACACAAAGCAGTAAGTGAGGTTTACAATGTAAACTACAGTATGTTGTGTGAATGCAGAGGAAATATGCCACCTCTTCCTGCCAAGTTTTCTGATATTGTCTTATATGTTAAATTAATTATGAATATAAACAAGAAAGATGGTACAAAAATATATAATCAATAGTGACTGAAACCAGAGAATAATTCATACCTCATATGGAGGACCAAGATGAGATAAGTGCTTTACTTTGCCAGTTCTCCACAAACAGCTGCTATACTAAGAGGCAGTATGATTTCACTGGAATATTTTAAAATAGAAATGAGGATAGCCAGAGTGGGAAGGGTATATTTAGGTTCTGAAGGGCAATGATTTTCCAAATGGCAGCTTAGAAGATAGACTTTCCTATCCAAAATCATAGATAGGATATTATCCCTCCCTTCTAACATGTAGAGAGGGAAGTCAATTCTTGTTTAGGTAAAAAGTGATGTTACCTGCTAACATCTGCTAAAACTGTCTGCTAATAACATGATGTTATTCAGAATCTGTGTATACAGTGAGAATGAGCAAGAAATATAAAGCAGCAATTGTTATGAGTAATTCAGTTAAGGGTAGAAAAACTTTGTCCTACAACAATTAGTCACTGCGTAATGAACCCATAGTTTATGGTTCCCAGAGAGAAACACATGAAACTTAAAAACAAACAAACAAAAATGTTCAAAAAGCTCTGTACAGAGAGGACAATGCAAAAGAAAATCATGAGGATAAACTAAAGTCATTCAATCGTTGGGATACATTACTTGGCTATCTTGCTAGTTAGCTAAAACATCTAAAATAGTTAACTAAATCTATTTAGCCATACAGTCTGCCATTTGATTCTTGACACTTTTCCCCTCTGATATCTCAGTAAAGAATGTATTTAGGTACTGTGAAAATAAAGTTACCTGAATCCAGGTGGTATAGAGCCTTGCTCCTCAAAGAGTGGTTCACAGAGTAACAGTATCATTATTTTCTGAGAATTTTCCACTCTCCTTCCATATTGACTGAATTAGGATTTGCATTTCAACAAGATCTCCAGGTAATTTGTATGCCTCTCAAAATTTTAAAAGTATTGGCAGGAGTTTATTATTCTGGTGCCTTGTCAAGAACTTCCTTACCTCATATCTGCCAAGTTACTTATTATAAGTTTCAGGGGGAAAAATTCTTTACAGTGAAATGTTGATTTCTTTATAGAGTTAGATTTCTCCTCTGCATTTTTTCCTATGGCACAGCAATTTTGTTTTGCGCACTTAGACTCTTTCATAATAGATAATTTATATAGGTATAATATAAAATTAAAATGTTGGAGAGTGACATCAGCAAAATGGTAGCATAGGAATTTCCAGTACTTTTCCCCCCCTAGAAACATCAATTTGTGCAACACAAAATACTTTAACAAGAGCCAAGGATTCCAAGTCAGGGATTATAGCACCTGGGTGAAGCACAGAAATTTAAAAGAATGTGAATTGAGAAGAGAAGAAAAAATAGATTCACATTATCCCTCCCCAAGCCCAGGGAGCTCAATTCAGAGAGAGACACCCTCCCCATTGGAAAAGAAGAGTGAACTGAGCTCCTGACTTCACTGTGTGCTGCAGAGCCAGCCTGTCCCAGCATAGGCTGACTGATTCTCTAGGTGGCTCCCTGTAGGACCCCAAAAATCCAGGCCTTTGGGTCACTTGATGCATCCAGTGGCCCAGGTGGCTCCTACAGCCCCAAGCAGATTCCATGGCAGCAGGCTGCAGCAGGCTCCCATGAACCCAGGCTCTTGGCATATCTCAGCACTAGCTCCGAATCAGCCTTCATGAATTCGGGCTCCAGGCAGGCATCCATGAATCCTGGCTCCTGGTTGAGCCCAGCACCAGGCCAAATAACAAGAACCTAGGCTTTCAACCCACCTCACCACAAGGCTTGTTTCCATGGACAAAGACTCACAACCCCCTAGCACCAGGCTTTCCCCCCACCATTGATCTAGACTCCAGACCAATTCCCACAGACCCAGGATTCTGGACTCCCCCAGCAACAGGCCAGCCCCTGCAGTCCTAAGTTTGAGACTGACTTCCAAGGACTGAGGTTCCCAGCCTGCTCCAGCCCTACACCAACCTCTCCAGACCCCACCTCCAGACTGGCCCCTCTGAGACCTCAGGTTAAAACTGACTCCCACAGTCCCAGGCTTCAAGATTATTGTAGTTCAAGGCCAGCTCCCATGACCCCTGCCTCCAGTCCAGCTCTTGCAAAATCAGACTCACAGCTCATCCCAGTACAGGAAGAGTCCCTGCAATCTAGAAGCCAGACTCCCCCAATGGTCCCTGCTGCCTTGTTAAACCCTGTGGGCCCAGGATACAGGTATGTACATGAAGACCTAAGGCCCAGGCTTACCACCACAGACTCAAGTGCCAGGACCACCCCAGTGAACCCAGGCTCCCCAGCCCACCTCAGTGGACACAGGTACCAGACCAGCCCATCTGCAAACTCAGGCACTAGATGTGCCATCCTAAGGACTCCAACTGCAAGCTTACCTGTGGACACCACCAGATGACCCACTCAGAATCTCTGGATGGGTTCACTGGTGAAGGGTTTTGCCTGTCAAAGCCAATCTGTAGAAATTGGAAAAGATGTGTATTTCCTCAAATGCACTGACACCAACTCAAGGCCACACAAATCATCAGTAATCGAGGAAACATAACACCACCAAAGGAAACTAACAAAACTCTAGTGACTGACCCTAAAGAAATGGAGATCTATGAATTGTCTGACAAAGAATTCAAAATAATTCTCTTAAAGATAGGAACTACAAGAAAACATATATAGACAATTAAATGAAATTAGGAAAACAATACATGAATAAAACGAGATGTTCAACAAGAAATAAAAACAATATTTGAAACCTAAACTGATCCTGGAGTTGAATAAAATGACTGCATTAAAGAATACAAAAGGGAGCTTCAACATCAGACTTGATAAAGCAGAAGAAAGAATTAATGAACTAGGGGATAGATCATGTGAAATCATCCAGGTAGAGGAGTAAAAAGAAAAAAGAATGAAGAAACGCTACATAAATTATGGGATATCATTAAAAGAAATAATATATGTATTATTGAAGTCTCAGAAAGTAAATAGAGGTAGAAAGGAGCAGAAAGCTTACTTAACTTAAAGAGATTTTTGACATCCTAATTCAAAACGTCACCCCAAAACTTCAACCCAAAACAATCTTCTCTAAGACACATTATAATAAAACTGTCTAAAATAAAAAAGAGAAAATTTAAAAAGCAGCAAGAGGAAAAATTTCTCACATAGAAGGGAAACCTCATGAGGCTATTAGCAGATTTCTCAACAGAAACCTTACAGGCCAGGACAGAGTGGGATGATATATTCAAAGTGCAACAAGAAAAAATCCTGCCAACCAAGAATGCTTTACTTGGCAAAGTTGTTTTTAAGAAATGAAAGAGAAAAGACTTTCTCAAAAAACAAAAAAAAAGCTGAGAGAGTTTATCACAACTAGATCTGCCTTACAAGAAATGCTGAAAGGAGTTCTTCAAGCTGAAAGGAAGGGACCCTAATTAATAACATGAAAAGATATGAAAATATAAACTATACCAGTAAAGGTAAATAAAGTCAAATTAAGAATATTCTACATCAAACTGTAATATGATGGTGTGTTAATCACTTAACTCTAGTATAAAGGTTTAAAGGACAGAATTATTTAAAAAAAACCCATAGCTACAATAATTTGTTAATGAATACACATTATAAAAAGGTAAATTTTAATATTAAAAACTTAAAATATGGAGGAGACAGTGAAAGGGTAGATTTGTATGTGATTGAAGTTAAGTTATATATGTTATTATTATATATTGATATGCTATAAGATATTTTATGTAAGCATCATGGTGACTACAGAGCAAAAACCTACAGTAGATACAAAAAAGATAAAAGAGAATCAAAGCATACCACTACAGAAAATAATCAATTTACAAAAAAAGTCAGCAAAAGAGAAAGGTAGGAACAGGGAAGCTCTAAAATAGCCAGAAAACAATTAATATGATAAATGGCATTAATAAGTCTTTACCTATCAATTACTTTAAATATAAATAGATTAATTTCTCCAATCAAAAGACACAGAGTAGGGCTTCGCTGGTGGCAAGGTGGTTGAAAGTCTGCCTGCTGGTGCATGGGACACAGGTTCATGCTCCAGTCCGGGAAGATCCCACATGCCACAGAGTGGCTGGGCCCGTGAGCCATGGCTGCTGAGCCTGCGCGTCCAGAGCATGTGCTCTGCAACAGGAGAGGCCACAACAATGAGAGGCCCTCGTACTGCAAAAAAAAAAAAAAAAAAAAAAAAAAAGACACAGAGTAGATGAATGGATAAAAAACAAGACCCAACTATATGCTGCCTGTAAGAGACATCAGCTTTAAAGACACATATTGAAGGCATGCAAAAGATATTTTATGCAAATGGAAACCAAAAGACAGCAGGGATAACTACATTAATATCAGACAAAACAGATTTTAAGTCAAAACTGTAACAAGAGACAAGGTCATTAAGGTCAATTCATCAAGAAATTATAACAATTGTAAATATATGTACATCCAACATTGGAGCACTTAAATATATTAAACTAATACTAACAGATCAAGGGAGAACACGAAAAAACACATAAAAGTAGGGGACTTCAGTACCTCACTTTCAATAAGGGAGATAATTTCTATACAAAAAAATCAGTAAGAAACATTGGATTTGAACTGTACCTTAGACCAAATGAACCCAACTGAAATATACAGAACATTACACCCAACAGCAGCAGAATACACATTCTTCTCATTAACACACAGAATGTTCCTCAGGATAAATTATATGATGGGTCACAAAACAAAACTTAACAAATGTAAGAGGGTTGAAATTATACCAAGTAACTTTTTGAACAACACTGGTATGAACCTAGAAATCAGTAATAGTAGGAAAACTGAAAAATTCACAGATGTGTGGAATTAAACAACATATTCCTAAACAATTAGGTAAAAGAAAAATTCAAAATTATCTTTAAAAAAACAAAAATGGAAACTAAAAATTTATAAGATGCATCAAAGGTAGCTCTAAAATGAAAGTTTATAGGATAAACACCTACATTAAGAAAAAAGAAAGATCACAAACAATCGAACTTCACCCCTCAAGGAACTAGAAAAAGCAGAATAAACTAAGCCCAAAGTTAGTATAAGAAAGGAAATAACAAAGATCATAGCAGAAATAAACAAAATAAAGACCAGAAAAATAATAGAAAAAAATCAATAAAGCTAAGAGCTGGTGTTTTAAAAAGATATGCACAATAGACAGGCACTTAGCTCAACTCACTAAGAAAAAAAAAGAGAGGACTCAAGTAAATAAAATCAGAAATTTAGGAGGAGATGTTAAAATTGACACCATAAAACTACAAAGGATCATAAGAGATTGGTATGAACAATTATATGCCAGAAAATGGACAACCTAGAAAAAAAATGGATAAATTCCTAGAAACATATAACCTACAAAGACTGAATCATGAAGAAATAAACAATTTAAAGAGATAAATGAGTATGAGACTAAATCAGTAATCAAAAACCTCCCAAAAGAGAAAAGCCCAGGACAAGATGGTTTTACTGGTGAATTCTACCAAACATTTAAAGAATTAACACTAATCCTTCTCAAACTCTTCCAGAAAATTGAAGAAGAGGGAACACTCTTAAATCCACTTTATGAGGCCAGCATTACCTTGATACCAAAGCCAAATAAGGACACCACAATACAAGAAAACTAGAGGTCAATATCCTTGATCTGTATAGATGTAAAAATTCTCAACTAACAAATTGAGAACTAACTAACTAAACTAACTAGCTAACTAAAATACTAACAAACCAAACTCAACAGCACATTAAAGAATCATCATACATAAAGATCAAGTGAGATTTATCCCTGGGGTGTAAGGATGGATCAACAAATGCAAATCAATAAGTGTGAAATATCATATCAATAGAATGAAAGGTAAAAATCATATGATCATCTCAGATACAGAAGAAGAATTTGACAAAATTTGACATTTATTTATGATAAAGACTGAACAATTTGAGTATAGAAGGAATGTACTTCAACAAATAAAGGCTATATATGACAGACCTACAGCTAATATTATGGTCAATGATGAAAGGTTGAAAGCTTTCCCACTACAATCAGGAACAAGACAAATATGTCTACTCTCACAGTTCCTATTCAGCATAGTACTGAAAGTCCTAACCAGAGCAATTAGGCAAGAAAAAGAAATAAAAGTCATCTAAATTGGAAAGGAAAGAGTAAAATTTTCTCTGTTTGTAAATGAAATTATCTCATATACAGAAAATTCTAAAGACTCTACCAAAAAAAAAAAAAAACTGTTAAAACTAAATAACAAACTTGGTAAAGTTGCAGGATATGAAATTAACATACTTCTGTATGTTGCATTTCCATACACTAATAGCAAATTATCTGAAAAAGAAATAAAGAAAACAATCCCATTTATAATAGCATTAAAATAATAAAATACTTATTAATGAATTTAATCAAGGAGGTGAAATATCTGTACACTGAAAATTACAATACATTGATGAAAGAAATTGAGAAGACACAAATAAATGGAAAGGTATTCCACCTTCATGGATTAGAAGAATTAATATTGTTAAAATGTTTACACAACCCCAAATCATCTATAGATTCAATGCATCTCTATCAAAATTCCTATGGCACTTTTCACATAAATAGCAAAACAATCCTAAAATTGGTATGGAACCACAAAAGGCTCTGGTTAGCCAAAGCAATCCTGAGAAATAGGAACAAAGCTGGAGGCATCACAATTACTGATTTTAAACTTTGTTACAAAACTATAGCAATAAAAAATTATGGTATTGACATAAAAACAGACACATAGACCAATGGAACATCATCAAAATCTCAGAAACATACCCACACATATACAGTCAACTAATTTTTTGAAAAGGGAGCCAAGAATATTCAATGGGGGAAAGATAGACTCTTCAATAAATAGTGTTGGAAAAACTGGATGCTTATATCTTAGGGAGTGAAATTGGACCCCTATCTTATACCACTCACAAAAATTTACTCAAAACGGATTGAACACTTAAATGTGAGACTCCAACTGAAAACTACTACAAGAAAACATAAATAAAAAGTTCCTTGACATTGTTCTTGGCAACAATATTTTGAATATGACACCAAAAGCACAAGTATCAAAAGCAAAATAAACAAGTGAGACTACAGCAAAATAAAAAAATTGTAGACAGCAAAAGAAAAGATCAACAAAATGAAGAGGCAACCCACAAAGTGGGACAAAATATTTGCAAAAAATTGATATGAAGTTATTGTCCAAAATATAAAAGAAACTCATATAACATAGCAAAGTCATCATCATCATCATCATCATCATCATCATCATCATCATCATCATCATCATCATCATCATTATCTGATTTAAAACTGGGCAAAGGACCTGAATAGACATTTTTCCAAAGAAGGTATGCAAATGTTCTTTAGGCATATGAAAAAGTGCTCAACATTACTAATCATCAGGGGCAAGCAAATTGAAATCACAATGAGATATCACCTCAAACCTGTTAGAATGGTCATTATCAAAAAGACAAGGGTTGGTGAGGTCGTGGAGGAAAGAGAATCCTTGTACACTGTTGGTGGGAATGTAAAATAGTATGTAAGTTCCTCAAAAAATTAAAAATAGAACTACCATGTGACCCTGCAATTTCACTTCTGGGTATTTATCTGAAGGAAATGGAATCACTGTTTCAAATAGATATCTGTACACCCATGCTCATTGCAGCAATATTTACAATATCCAAGACATGGAAACAACCTGTTTCCATAGATGGATGAATGGATAAAGAAAATGTGGTGTACATGTATTTATATGTGGATGGAATATTCTTCTGCCATAAAAAAGAAGGAAATCCTGCATTTTACAACAACGTGTATGGACCTTAAGGGCATTATGCTAAGTGAAATAAGTCAGACAGAGAAAGACAAATACTACATAATTTCACTTGTATCTGGAATCTACAAAAGCTAAACTCATAAATATAGAGAGTAAAATAGAGATTGCCAGAGGCTGAGGGGTGGGGAAAGTGGGGAGATGTTGACCAAAGGTATAAACTGCCAGCTATAAGATGAATAGATTGTGCATATCTAACATAGAGCATGGTGACAACAACTTACATTACTGTATTATCTACTTGAAAGTTGAATAGTTCTTGCTTGTTACAGCCACAAAAAGATGGTAATTATGTGAGGGGCTAGTACTCACTGTTGTAATAACTTCACAATATATACTTTCATCAAATCATCATGTTGTACAACTTAAACTTATATATGTTATATGTCTATAATTTCTCAATAAATCTGGATAAAAAAACACAAAAATGAAATAAAGTAAAAAGGTATTCACAATTCCTTTATGTTTATTCTTGCAAAGTTTGTAAAAGGGGAGCTGCATTAGAATTTTAACCAGGATCCCATTTTAAATAAAACTCTCCATGCATCAGAGTTACATTGTGTTTTGTGATGATTGTAAGTAATTACTTCAGTGTCTACCTTGATTATGAATCCTACAATCCATACAAAGTAACCTTTTTCTAGCAATTACTTTTATCCAAATAATTGATCTACCTTGATGTCAAACAAAAATAAATTAAACTTTTTTTTTAACATCTTTATTGGAGTATAATTGCTTTAAAACATTGTGTTAGTTTCTCCTGTATAACAAAATGAATTAGGTCTATATATACGTATATCACCATATCCCCTCCCTCTTGTATCTCGCTCACATATTCTCTATCTCACCCGTCTAGGTGGTCACAAAGCACTGAGCCGATCATCCTGTGCTATGCAGTTGCTTCCCACTACCTTTCTGTTTTGCATTTGGTAGTGCATATATGCCAATGCCACTCTCTCACTTCGTCCCAGCTTACCCTTCCCCCTCCCCGTGTCCTCAAGTCCATTCTCTACATCTGCATCTTTATTGCTGTCCTGCCCCTAGGTTTTTCAGACATTTTTTTTTTTTTTGGAATCCATATATATGTGTTATCATATGTTATTTGTTTCTCTCTTTCTGACTTACTTCACTCTGTAGGACAGACTCTAGGTTTGTCTACCTCACTACAAATAATTCAATTTCATTTCTTTTTATGGTTAATATTACATGGGAATATTATATGGCTGATATTCCATTAGTCATATAATATTCCATATGTGCCACATCTTCTTTATCCATTCATCTGTTGATGGACACTTAGGTTGTTTCCATGTCCTGGCTATTGTTAATAGAGCTACAATGAACATTGTAGTACATGACTCTTTATGAATTATGGTTTTCTCAGGGTGTATGCCCAGTAGTGAGATTGCTGGGTCATATGGTAATTCTATTTTTAGTATTTAAGGAGCCTCCCTACTGTTCTCCATAGTGGCTTTATCAATTTTCATTCCAACCAACAGTGCAAGAGGGTTCCCTTTTCTCCACACCCTCTCCAACATTTATTGTTTGTAGACTTTTAGATGATGGTCATTCTGACTGGTGTGAGGTGACAGCTCATTGTAGTTTTGACTTGCATTTGTCTAATAATTAATGATGTTGAGCATCCCTTCATGTGTTTGCTGGTAATCTGTATATCTTCTTTGGAGAAATGTCAATTTAGACCTTCTGCCCATTTTTGGATTGAGGTGTTTGTTGTTTTGATATTAAGCTGCATAAGCTGCTTGTATATTTTGGATATTAATCCTTTGTCAGTTTCTTCATTGCAAATATTTTCTCCCATTCTGAGTATTTTCTTTTCATCTTGTTTATGGTTTCCTTTGCTGTGCAAAAGCTTTTAAGTTTCATTGGTCCCATTTGTTTATTTTTGCTTTATTTCCATTTCTCTAGGAGGTGGGTCAAAAAAGATCTTGCCATGATTTATGTCATAGAGTGTTCTGCCTATGTTTTCCTCTAAGAGCTTCATGGTGTCCAGTCTTATATTTAGGTCTCAAATCCATTTTGCATTTGTTTTTGTGTATGGTGTTAGAGAGTGTTCTAATTTCATTCTTTTACATATAGCTGCATAGTTTTCCCAGCACCACTTATTGAAGAGGCTCTCTGTCCTCCATTGTATATTCTTGCTTCCTTTATCAAAGATAAAGTGACTATAAGTGTGGGTTTATCTCTGGCCTTTCTATCCTGTTCCATTGATCTATATTTCAGTTTTTGTGCCAGTACCATACTGTCTTGATTGCTATAATTTTGTAGTATAGTCTGGAGTCAAGGAGCCTGATTCCTCCAGCTCTGTTTTTCTTTCTCAAGATTATTTTGGCTCTTAGGGATCTTTTGTGTTTCCATACAAATTGTAAAATTTTTTGTTCCTGTTCTGCGAAAAATGCCATTGGTAGTTTGATAGGGATTGCATTGAATCTGTAGATTGCTTTGGGTAGTATAGTCATTTTCACAACGTTGAGTCTTCCAATCCAAGAACATGGTATATCTCTCCATCTGTTGGTATCATCTATAATTTCTTTCATCAGTGTCTTATAGTTTTCAGCATACAGGTCTTTTGTCTCCTTAGGTAAGTTTATTCCTAGGTATTTTATTATTTTTGCTGCAATGGTAAATGGGAGTGTTTCCTTAATTTCTATTTCAGATTTTTCAGCATTAGTGTATAGGAATGCAAAAGATTTCTGTGCATTAATTTTGGTTCCTGCTACTTTACCAAATTTGTTGATTAGTTCCTGTAGTTTTCTGCTGGCATCTTTAGGATTCTCTATGTATAGTATTATGTCATCCACAAACCATGACAGTTTTAGTTCTTATTTTCCGATTTGGATTCCCCTTATTTCTTTTTCTACTCTGATTGCTGTGGCTAAAACTTCCAAACTATGTTGAATAATAGTGGTGAGAGTGGACAACCTAATCTTCTTCCTGATCTTAGAGGAAATGGTTGCAGTTTTTCACCACTGAGAAAGATGTTGACTGTGCACTTGTCATATATGGCCTTTATTATGTTGAGGTAAGTTGCCACTATGTGTACTTTTTGGGTCTGTTTGCTAGTATTTTGTTGATGATTTTTGCATCTATGTTCATCAATGATATTGGCCTTCAGATTTTTTTTGTGACATCTGTGTCTGTTTTTTGTATCAGGGTGGTGGTGGTCTTTAGAATGAGTTTGGAGGTGTTCCTCCCTCTGTTATATTTGGAAGCTTTTGAGAAGCACAGGTGTTAGCTCTTCTCTAAACGTTCAATAAAATTCACTTGTGAATTCACTTGGTCCTGGGCTTTTGTTTGTTAGAAGATTTTAAATCACAGCCTTGATTTCAGTGCTTGTGGTTGGTCTGTTTATGTTTTCTCTTTCTTCCTGGTTCAGTCTCAGAAGGTTGTGCTTTCTAAGAATATTTCTATTACTTCCAGGTTGTCCATTTTATTGGCATATAGTTGCTTGTAGTAATCTCTCATGATCCTTTATATTTCTGTATTGTCAGTTTTTACTTCTTTTCATTTCTAATTCTGTTGATTTGAGTCTTCTCTCCTTTTTTCTTAATGAGTCTGATTAATGGTTTATCAATTTTGTTTATACTCTCAAAGAATCAGCTTTTATTTTTATTGATCCCTGCTATTGTTTCCCTCATTTCTTATTCATGTATTTCTGGTCTGATTTTTATGATTTCTTTTCTTCTGCTAACTTTGTTACTTTTTTCTTCTTCTTTTCTAATTGGTTTAAGTGTAAGGTTAGGTTCTTTATTTGAGATTTTTCATTTTTCTTGAGGTACGATTGTATTGCTATAAACTCTCTTAGAACTGCTTTAGCTGTATCCCATAGGATTTGGGTCATTGTGCTTTCACTGTCATCTGTTTTTGGGTATTTTTTGATTTCCTCTTTGATTTCTTCAGAGTTCTCTTGGTTATTTAGTAGCATATTGTTTAGCCTCCATGTGTTTGTATTTTTTACAGTTTTTTCACTTGTAACTGATATCTAGTCTCATAGCATTGTGGTCAGAAAAGATACTTGATATGACTTCAATTTTCTTAAATTTACCAATGCTTTGTGACCCAAGATATGATCTAAGGCCGGAGAATGCCCCATGAGTACTTGAGAAGAAAGTATATTCTGTTGTTTTTGAATGGAATGTCCTAAAAATATCAATTAAGTCCATCTTGTCTAATGTGTCATTTAAAGCTTGAATTTCCTTTTTTATTTTCATTTTAGATAATCTGTCCTTTCGTGAAAGTGGGATGTTAAAGTCTCTTACTTTTATTGTGTTACTGTGGATTTCCACTTTTATGGCTATTAGCATTTACCTTATGAGATGCTCCTATGTTTGGTGCATAAATATTTACAATTGTTATACCTTCTTCTTGTATTGATCCCTTGATCATTATGTAGTGTCCTTCTTTGTCTCTTGTAATCATCTTTATTTTAAAATCTATGTCTATTTTGTCTGATATGAGTACTGCTACTCTAGCTTTCTTATGATTTCCATATGCATGGAATATCTTTTTCCATCCCCTCACTTTCAGTCTGTATGTGTCCCTAGGTCTGAAGTGGGTCTCTTGTAGACAGAATTTATACGGATCTTGTTTTTGTATCCATTCAGCCAGTCTATGTCTTTTGGTTGGGGCATTTAATCCATTTACATTTAAGGTAATTATCAGTATGTATGTTCCTATTACCATTTTCTTTGTTGTTTTGGGTTTGTTATTGCAGGTCTTTTCCTTCTCTTGTGTTTCCTCCCCAGAAAAGTTCCTTTAGCATTTGTTATAAAGCCGGTTTGGTGGTGCTGAATTCTCTTAGCTTTTGCTTGTCTGTAATCTTTTAATTTCTCCATCAAAACTGAATGAGATCCTTGCTGGGTAGAGTAATCTTCATTGTAGGGTTTTCCATTTCATTACTTTAAACATGGCCTGCCACTCCCTTCTGGCTTGCAGAGTTTCTGCTGAAAGATCAGCTGTTAACCTTCTGTAGATTCCCTTTTATGTTATTTGTTGCTTTTCCCTTGCTGCTTTTTATAGTTTTTTTCTGTATTTAATTTTTGATAGTTTGATTAATATGTGTCTTGTTGTGTTTCTCCTTGGATTTATCCTGTATGAGACTCTCTGCATTCTGGAGTTGATTGACTATTTCCTTTCCCATATTAGGGAAGTGTTCAACTATAATCTCTTCAAATATTTTTTTAGTCCTTTACTTTTTCTATTCTTCTTCTGGAACCTTAAAATTCGAATGTTGGTGTGTTTAATGTTGTCCCAGATGTCTCAGAGTCTGCCCTCAATTATTCTCATTCTTTCTTTCTTTATTCTGCTCTGCGGTAGTTATTTCCCCTTTTTTATCTTCCAGGTCACTTATCCGTTCTTCTGCCTCCATTATTCTGCAATTGATTCCTTCTAGAGAATATTTAATTTCACTTATTATTTTGTTCATTATTGTTTGTTTGCTCTTTAGTTCTTCTAGATCCTTGTTATATGTTTCTTGTATATTCTCCATTCTTTTTCCACAACTTTGGATCATCTTTACTATCATTACTCTGAATTCTTTTCCAGTTACACTGCCTATTTCATCTTCATTTGTTTGGTCTGGTGGGTTTTTACTTTTCTATTTCATCTTCTGTGTATTTCTTGGTCTTCTCATTTTGCTTAACTTACTGTGTTTGGGATCTATTTTTCTCAGGCTTCAGGTTGATAGTTGCCTCTGTTTTTGGTGTCTGCCCCTAGTGGGTAAGGTTTGTTCTGTGGGTTGTGTAGGCTTCCTGGTGGAGGGGACTGGTCCCTCTGTTTTGCTGGATGAGCCTGGATCTTGTCTTTCTGGTGGTCAGGACCATGTCCAGTGGTGTGTTTTGGGGTGTCTGTGAACTTATTATGATTTTAGGCAGCCTCTCTGCTAATGGGTGGTGATGTGTTCCTGTCTTGCTAGTTGTTTGGCATGGGGTGTCCAGCACCAGAGTTTGCTGGTCATTGAGTGGAGCTGGGTCATAACATTGAGATGGAGATTTCTGGGATCTCTCTCCATGGAGAGCTTTTGCTGTTTGATATTATGTGGAGCCAGGAGGTCTCTGGTGGACCAATATCCTGAACTGAGCTCTCTGACTTCAGAAGCACAGGCCTGACACCTGGCCAGAGCACCAAAACCCTGTCAGGCACAGGGCTCAGAAAAAAGGAAGAAAAAAAAGAAATTAAATAAAATAGAGTTATTAAAATAAAAAATTATTTAAAAAATTTAAGGAGTAATAAAAAAAGAAGAGAGCAACCAAACCAATAAACAAATCCACCAATAATAACAAGCACTAAAAACTATGCTAAGATAAACATAGAAATCAGAAACTAGTCAGTCACATATAGCAAACCCCAAGTCTACAGTTGCTCCCAACTTCTACCACCTCAATTTTGGGATGATTCATTGTCTAGTCAGGTATTCATAGATGAAATGTTATCAAGTTGATTGTCAAGATTCAATCCACTGCTCCTGAGGCTTCACAGAGAACTTTTCCTTTCTCTTCTTTGTTTGCACAGCTCTTGTAGTTCAGCTTTGGATTTGACCCCACCTCTGCATATAGGTTGCCCCCTGACAACTATTCTTCACCCAGACAGGAGGGGGTTAAAGAAGTGGCTGATTAGGGGGCTCTCACTCACTCAGGCAGAAGGGAGAGAGGTGTATTGAATGTGGGGTGAACCTGCAGTGGCACAGGCCAGCATGACATTGAAACAGCCTGAGACAAGCCATGTATTCTCCCAGGAAAGTTGTCCCTGGATCAGAGGTCCCTGGCAGGGGCAGAATGCACAGGCTCCCAGGAGGTGTGTGAATAGTGACCTGTGCTTGCATACAAGCTTCGTGGTGGCTGCAACAGCAGCCTTAACATTTCATGCTGTCTCTGGTGTCCATGCTGTTAAATACTGTGCCCACCTGTCTCTGAAGCATGTTTAGGCAGTGTTATGAATCTCCTCTCCTCACACACCTTGAAACAATTGTCTCTTGACTCTTAGGCAGTTCCAGACTTAGTACAGTTCTTAGTTTCAGACTCTTAGTACAGTTCCTGTACTTCATCCCATTTAGCTGTGGAGCACTAGCTCCCTTCAGGCTGTGTTCATGCAGCCAACCCCAATCCTCTCCCTGGGATCTCACCTCCAAAGCCCGAACCTCATCTCCCAGCCTCCACTCAACTCAGTGGGTAAGCAGACGAGCCTCTAAGGCTGGTGGGTGCTGGTTGACACCAATCTCCTGTGTGGGAATCTCTCCACTTTGCCCTCTGCACCTCTGTTGCTGTACTCTCTTCCATGGCTCCAAAGATTCCCCCCAGCCCACGCCCCATATCCATCAGTGAAGGGGCTTCCAAGTGTGTGGAAACTTTTCCTCCTTCACAGCTCCCTCCCAGAGGTGCAGATCCTGTCCCTATTCTTTTGTCTCTTTTCTTTTTTGTTTTGCTCTACCCAGGTACATAGGGAGTTTCTTGACTTTTGGGAGGTCTTAGGTCTTCTGCCAGTATTCAGTTGGTGTTTTGTAGGAGTTTTGTCCACAGGCAGATGTATTTTTGATGTAACTGTGGAGAGGAAGGTGATCTCTACATCTTACTCTTTAGCCATCTTGAAATTCCTCCTAACTTTCTTTTTATTTTAAAATATCTAAGCAATTTTAAAGTCATATATGTGAAAGATCCATAAAAATCTTCATGATTGTTATGTAGGTTTTAATATGCTTGAAGGTAGGAAGGTTTTATTTATGAGACATAGAAAATATCTAATCTCTTTACATCTTAAATAAATCCAACTGTTCATAGAAATATGCAAAAAAATAAATATGACAGCATAATGACTAAACAATCAGGGGTCAGCAAAGTATGGCCAAAGACCAAATATAGCACACTGCCCATTTTTGTAAACAAAGTTTTATTGGAATACAGTTATGTTCATATTTTTATGAATTGTCTATGATTGCATATACACTACAAGGGTTGTGGAGTTGAATAATTAATACCAATACTTTATGGCTTACACAGCCTAAATATTTTTACTCTAAGACCTTTTAAGAAAAAGTTTGCTCATCCCTGAAATGTATCATCAAAACTACCTAGACAGCAAGATTTTACATTTGTACAATATGGTATTATCCTTTGCCATTATGGTTAATTAAAATAAAAATAATGGAAGATTAATGTTGGAAGAATCTTTACAATTATATAATATGTAAAACTTTGTCCTGGACAAGATAAAAGACTTGCAAGTGACAGTTCTAGGATGTAAACCACAGCCATAATTTTTTAATAAGGGAAATCTCCTATATGATACTTTTTCCTAAGTACTTTGATCTCATACTTTTAAATATAGAGACAAACCTTGAGGAAGATACATACAAAGTAGGATAAATTTACCAGAATGATAACATCAATCTATGTGAAAATTATTAAGAAAGATAATGACAAAAGTGAAAGTAGATTTCTGGATTTTGGTAATGGAGAACTAGAATCTATTATATCATCTTTTCCTGTTAACAGCTCTACACTCTTGGCAAAATATGTTAAAAAGAAAAAAGACATTACCTTAAGTATTGAAGGGCAAATAAAAGCAGGCAGAAATGGGAGATGAAACTACATTTGGAGCTAACTGCTGAACAGCTGTCAACAAAGGAACACTGGAACCTACCAAAAAAGATACCTTACATCTAAGGACAAAGGAGAAGCCATGGCAAGATGGTATGAAGGGTGCATTTGTGATAGAATTAAGTCCCATACCTGCTGGGTGGGTGAACCACAGATGGCAGAACAATTGTACCACAGAAGTTATCTCACTGGAGTGAAAGTTCTGAGCCCCACATCAGGCTTCCTAGCCTGGGGGTCCAGAAATGGGAGGAGGAGTCCCCAGAGAGTCTGGCTTTGAAGGCCAGTGAGATTTGACTACAGGACTTCCACAGGACTGGAGGAAACAGGAACTCCACTCCAGAGGGCACACAAAGGATCTTGTGTGCACCAGGATGCATGGGAAAAAAGCAGTATCCCCATAGGAGAATGGGCCAGACCTGCCTGCTGGCATTGGAGGGTCTCCTGCAGAGGTGGCTGGTGGCTGTGGATCACTGTGTGGATGAAGACACTGGCAACAGAAGTTCTGGGAAGTACTCATTGGCTTGAGCCCTCCCAGAGGCTGCCATTAACCACACCATTAGCCTGTAGGCTCCAGTGCTGGGATGCCTCATGCCAAACAACCAACAGGGAGGGAACACAGCCCCACCCATTAGCAGACAAGTGGATTAAAGTTTTATTGAGCACATCCTTGCCCACAAGAGGGACAAGACCCATCCCAACCCACCACCAGACCCTCCCATCAGGAAGCTTGCATAAACATCTTAGATAGCTTCATCCACTAGAGGGAAGACAGCAGAAGCAAGAAGAACTACTATCCTGAAGCCTGTGGAATGAAAATGACAATCACAGAAAGTTAGATGAAATGAAAAGGCAGAGGATTATGTCCCCGATGAAGGAACAAGATAAAACCCCAGAAAAACAACTAACTGAAATGTAGATAGGCAACCTTCCAGAAAAAGAATTCAGAATAATGATAATGAAGATGATCCAGAATATCAGAAAAAGAATGGAAGAAAAGATCGAGAAAATACAAGAAATATTTAACAAAGACTTAGAAGAACTAAAGAGCAAACAAACAGAGATGAACGGTACAATAACTGAAATGAAAAATACACTAGAAGGAATCAATAGCAGAATAACTGAGGCAGAAGAATGGATAAGTGACCTGGAAGACAGAAAGGTGGAAATCACTGCCACAGAACAGAATAAGGAAAAAAGAATGAAAAGAAATAAGACAGTCTAAGAGACCTCTGGGACAACATTAAATGCACTAAGATTCACATTATAGGGACCCTAGTTGGAAAAGAGAGAGAGAAAGGACCTCTTTTAAGGACTACTCTTCAAAGAAAATATGTGAAGAGATAATAGCTGAAAACTTCCCTAACATGAGAAAGGAAATAGTCACCCAAGTCCAGAAAGCACAGAGAGCCCCAGGCAGGATAAATCCAAGGAGGAACATGCCAAGACACACAGTAATCAAATTGACAAAGATTAAATACTAAGAAAAATTATTGAAAGCAACAAGGGAAAAGCGACAATGAAAGACAAAGGAACTCCCAAAATGTTATCAGCAGATTTCTCAGCAGAAACTCTGAAGGCCAGTAGGGAACAGCATGATATATTTAAAATGATGAAAGGGAAGAACCTATAACCAAGAATACTCTACCCAGCAAGGCTCTCATTCGGATTTTACAGAGAAATCAAAAGCTTACAGACAAGCAAAAGCTAAGAGAATTCAGCACCACTAGACTGGCTTTGCAACAAATGCTAAAAGAACCTCTCTGGGCAGGAAAGAGACAAGCAACTTAAAACAACATTGTACATATATAGAATGCTGTATCAAAACCTCATTGGTATAGCAAATCCAAAAACTATGGTAGACACACACACAAAAGAAAAAGCAACCCAAACACAACACTAAAGATAGCCATCAAACCACAAGAGAAGAGAAAAAGAGAGGAAGGGAAGAAAAAATACCTACAAAAACAAACCCAAAACAAGTAAGAAAGTGGCAATAGGAACATACATATTAAGAATTACCTTTAATGTAAGTGGACTAAATGCCCCAACCAAAAGACATAGACTGGCTGAATAGATACAAAAACAAAAACAGTACATATGCTGTCTACAAGAGACCCACTTCAGACATAAGGAAACATACAGACTGGAAGTGAAGGGATAGAAGAGGTATTCCATGCAAATGGAAATCAAAAGAAAGCTGGAGTAGCAATACTCATATCAGATGAAATAGAGTTTAAAATCGAGACTGTTATAAGAGACAAAGAAGGACACTACATAATTATCAAGGGGTCAACCCAAGAAGAAGATATAACAATTGTAAATATATATGCACCCAACATAGGAGAAACTCAATATATAAGGCAAATACTAACAGCCATAAAGGGAGAAATCTACAGTAATACAATAATAGTGTTACTTTCATTAGTGGAGAAATTATCCTGACAGAAAATCAGTAAGGAAACACAGGCCTTAAATTACCAGATGGACTTAATTGATATTTATAGAACATTCTATCCAAAAGCAGCAGAATACACATTATTCTCAAGTGCACACAGAACATTCTCCAGGATTGACCACATGCTGGGCCACAGATTGAGCCTCTGTAAATTTGAGAAAATTGAAATCATATCAAGCATCTTTTCTGAGCATAATACTATGAGATCAGAAATATACTACAAGAAAAAAAAACTGTAAAGTTCTTCCCTGGTAGCACAGTGGTTAAGAATCTGCCTGCCAATGCAAGGGACGTGGGTTCAAGCCATGGTCCAGGAAGATCCCACATGCCACGGAGCAACTAAGCTCATGTGTCACAACTACTTAGTCTGTGCTCTAGAGCCTGTGAGCCACAACTACTGAGACCATGTGCCACAACTACTGAACCTGTATGCCACAAATACTGAAACCCATGTGCCTAGAGCCTGTGCTCTGTAACAAGAGAAGCCACCACAATGAGAAACCCGCACACTACAACAAAGAGTAGCCTTCACTCATCACAACTAGAGAAAGACCACATGCAGCAATGAAGACCCAATGCAGCCAAAAGAAAAAAGGAACAAAAAACTGTAAAAAACACAAACACATGGAGATCAAACAGTATACTTCCAAACAACCAATGGATCACTGAAGAAATCAAAGAGTAAATCAAAAAATACCTAGAAGCAAATGACAATGAAAACATGATAACCCAAAACCTATGGGATGCTGCAAAAGAAGTTCTAAAAGGGAAGTTTATAACAATATGGAAAGCAAGAAATATCTCAAAGAAACAACCTAACTTTACATCTAAAGCAACTAGAGAAAGAAGAAGAAACAAAACCTAAAATTAGTAGAAGGAAAGAAATCATAAAGATCAGAGCAGAAATAAATGAAATAGAGACAAAGAAAACAATAGCAAAGATCAATGAAACTAAAAGCTCATTCTTTGACAAGATAAACAAAATTGATAAACCTTTAGCCAGACTCATCAAGAAAAAAGGGAGAGGATTTAAATTAATAAAATTATTAATGAAAATGGAGAAGTTACAATGGACACCACAGAAATACAAAGGATCATAAGAGACTACTACAAACAACTGTATGCCAATAAAATGGATAACCTGCAAGAAATGAACAAATTCTTAGAAATGTACAACATTCCCATACTGGACAAGGAAGAAATAGAAAATATGAACAGAACAATCACAAGCAATGAAATTGAAACTGTGATTTAAAAACTCCCAACAAACAAAAGTCCAGGACCTGATGGCTTTAGAATAGCCAACATCTATCCTTCTGAAACTGTTCTAAAAAATTTCAGAGGAAGGAAAACTCCCAAACTTATTCTATGAGGTCACCATCACCCTGATACCAAAATCAGACAAAAATATCACAAAAAAATGGAAAATTACAGACCAATATCACTGATGAACATAAATGCAAAAATAGTCAACAAAATGCTAGGAAACCAAATCCAACAGCATATTAAAAGGATTATACACCATGATCAAGTGGGATTTATCCCAGTGATGCAAAGATTTTTCAATATCCATAAATCAATCACTGTGATACAGCACATCAACAAATTGAAGAATAAAAACCATATGATCATCTCAATAGAAGCAGAAAATATTTTGAAAAATTCGACACAAATTTATGAAAAAACTCTCCAGAAAGTACGCATAGAGGGAACTTACCTCAACATAATAAAGGCCATATATGACAAACCTACCACTAACATCATACTCAATGGTGAAAAACTAAAAGCATTTCCTCTATGTTCATGAATAAGGCAAGGATTTCCACTCTTGCCAGTCTTATTCAACATCGTTTTGGAAGTCCTAGCTATGATGATCAGAGAAGAAAAAGAAATAAAAATAATCCAAATTGGAAAAAGAAGTTAAATTGTCACTGTTTGTAAATGACATTATAATATACATAGAAAATCCTAAAGGTGTTACCAGAAAATTACTAGCGCTCATCAATGAATTTAAGTTGCAGGTTACAAAATTAATAAAAAAATCTGTTGCATTTCTACACACTAACAACAAAGATCAGAAAGAGAATTCAAGAAGCAATTCCATTTATTAATACCATCACATCAAAATGAATAAAATACCTAGGAATAAACCTACCTAAGGAGACAAAAGACCTGTACTCTGAAAAATATGATATGCTGGTGAAAGAAATCAAAGACTACACAAACAGATGGAAAGATATACCATGTTCTTGGATTGGAAGTCAATATTGTCAAGAGGACTATACTACCCAAGGCAGTCTACAGATTCAATGTAATGCCTTTCAAATTACCAATGGCATTTTTCACATAATTAGAACAAAACGTTTTAAAATTTGTATGAAAACACAAAAGATGACCAATAGCCAAAACAATCTTGAGGAAGAAAAATGGAGCTGGAGGTATCATGCTCCCTGACTTCAGACTATAGTACAAAGCTACAGTCATCAAAACTGTAGAGTACTGGCACAAAAACAGAAATATAGATCAATAGAACAGGATAGAGAGCCCCAAAATAAACCCACACACACATGGTCTATTAATCTACTACAAAGGAAGCAAGACTACACAATGGAGGAAAGACAGTCTGTTCAATAAATGGTGCTGGGAAAACTGGACAGCTACATTTAAAAAAATGAAATTAGGCCATTCTTTAACACCATACACAAAAATAAACTGAAAAGGAATTAAAGACCTAAATGTGAGACTGGAAAAAATAAAACTCTTAGAGGAGAACATAGGCAGGACACTCTCTAACATAAGTCACAGCAATATCTTTTTCATCCATCTCCCAGAGTAATGGAAATAAAAACAAAAATAAACAAATGAGACCTAATTAAACTTAAAAGCTTTTGCACAACAAAGGAAACCATAAACAACAACAAAAAAGACAACCCACAGAATGGGAGAATATATTTGCAAATGATGTGACTGACAAGGGATTAGTCTCCAATATTTACAAACAGCTCATGCAGCTTAATATCATCAAAACAAACAACCCAATCAAAAAATGGACAGGGCTTCCCTGGTGGCGCAGTGGTTGGGAGTCCGCCTACCAATGCAGAGGACATGTGTTCGAGCCCTGGTCCGGGAGGATCCCACGTGCTGCAGAGCAACTGAGCCCATGAGCCACAACTCCTGAAGCCTGTGCTCCTAGAGCCTGTGCTCCACAACGAGAGAAGCCACTGCAACGGGAGGCCTGTGCACTACAACGAAGAGCAGCCCCCCACTTGCCGCAACTAGAGAAAGCCCACGTGCAGCAATGAAGACCCAAGGCAGCCAAAAAATAAAATAAATAAATAAATTAAAAAAAAAAAAAATGGACAGAAGACCTAAATAGACATTTCTCCAAACAAGCCATACAGAGAGTCAAGAAGCACATATAAAGATGTTCAACACTGCTAAATATCAGAGAAATGTAATTCAAAACTACAATGAGATATCACCTCACACCAGTCAAAATGGCTATCATTAAAAAAGGGAACCCTCATGCACTTTTGATAGGAATGTAAATTGGTACAGCTACTGTGGAGAACAGTATGGAAGTTCCTTAAAAAAACTAAAAATAAAGCTACCATACAATCTTGCAATACCATTCCTGGGCATACATCCAGAGAAAAATATGGTCTGAAAAGATACATACACCCCAATGTTCACTGCAGCACTGTTTACAATAGCCAAGACATGTAAGCAACCTAAATGTCTGAAAGAGGAATGGATAAAGAAGATGTGGTACATATATACAATGGAATATTACTCAACCATTAAAAAGAATGAAATAATGCCATTTGCAGCAACATGGATGGACCTAGAGATTGTCATACTGAATGAAATAAGTCAGACAGAGAAAGAGAACTATCATATATTGCTTATACGTGGGATCTACAAATAAATGATACAAATGAACTTGTTTTACAAAACAGAAACAGGCTCACAGATGTAGAGAATGAACTTATGGTTACCAGGGAGGAAGAGTAGGGGGAAGTGATAGTTAAGGAGTGTGGGATTGACATGTACACACTGCTATATATAAAAGGGATAACTACGTCTCATTTTGAATTATGGTTTTCTCAGGGTATATGCCCAACTATGTTGTCCATAGTTGTTGTATCAATTTACATTCCCACCAACAGTGCAGGAGGGTTCCCTTTTCACCACGCCCTCTCCAGCATTTATCATTTCTAGATTTTTTGATAATGACAATTCTCATCAATGTGAGGTGATACCTCATTGTAGTTTTGATTTGCATTTCTCTTAAAATTAGTGATGTTGAGCACCTTTTCATGTGCCTCTTGGCCATCTGTATGTCTTCTTTGGTGAAAAGTCTCTTCATTTTTTAATTGGGTTTAGTTTTTTGATATTGAACTCCATGAGCTGTTTGTATATTTTGGAGATTAATCCTTTGTCTGTTGTTTCATTTGCAAATATTTCCTCCCATTCTTAGGGTTGTCTTTTTGTTTTGTTTATGGTTTCCTTTTCTGTGCAAAAGCATTTAAGTTTAATTAGGTTCCATTTGTTTGTTTTTGTTTTTATTTTCATGACTCTAGGGAGTGGGTCAAAAAAGATCTTGCTGTGGTTTATGTCAAAGAATGTTTTTCCTATGTTTTCCTCTAAGAGGTTAGCACTATTTACAATAGCTATGGAAGCAGCCTGTCCATCAACAGATGAATGGATAAAGAAGATGTGGCACATATATGCAATGGAATATTAGTCATAAAAAGAAATGAAATTGAGTTATTTGTAGTGAGGTGGATGGACCTAGAGTCTGTCAATCAGAGTGAAGTAAGTCAGAAAGAGTAAAACAAATACCATATGCTAACACATATATATGGAATCTAAAAACAAATGGTACTAATGAACCTAGTGGCAGGGAAGGAATAAAGACATAGACATAGAGAATGGACTTGAGGACACGGAGGGGGAGGGGGAAGCTGGGGCAAAGTGAGAGTAGCATTGACATATATACACCACCAAATGTAAAATAGACAGCTAGTGGGAAGCAGCAGCATAGCACAGGGAGATAAGCTTGGTGCTTTGCAGTGACCTAGAGGGGTGGGATAGGGAGGGTGTGAGGGAGGTTCAAGAGGGAGGGGACATGGGGATATATGTATGCATATGGCTGATTCACTTTGTTGTACAACAGAAACTAACACAACATTGTAAAACAATTATACTCCAATAAAGATGTATAAAAAATAAATAAAAGTAACTCTTGACAGGAAAATTAAATAAATAAAAAGTAAATAAAATGTATAATCAGCAAGGACCTACTGTATAACCCAGGAAACTCTTCTCAGTATTATGTAACAGCCTAAATGGGAATATGATTTGAAAAAAAATAGATACTTGTATATGTATAACTGAATCACTTTTCTTTACACCTGAAACTTTCACAATATTGTTAGTCAATTATAGTCTAATATATAACAAAAAGTTGAAAAAAGGGGAACTTGAAGAAGGGGAACAAAATAGCATTGCATGAATTTTTCATTTTTATTTGTTTTATTTAAAATTTTTGTATATTTATTTTTGCCTGAGGGCACACTCCATTCAACTCCAAGCAAGGTGGCTAAAATTTGGATGAAAAACTTGCAGTCTTTCTAGCTGAGGGACATAGAAGTCAGAATTTTCTGTGACCATAGCAACTGGAAAATGAGGAAGGATTTCTGAAACAGAGAGAGAGACACACAGGGGAGAGGCTCTAAATTCTGTATGTAAAGTCTACCCAAATTATGGCTGACTCCTGCAACTTCAATTGTTACCCATGCGGGAATTACAGAGTTTGGAGATTTAGTTCAGCCATGTTAACAGCTTGTTGAAACAACAACAACAAAATGAATACTATTCAGAGGGATAAAACAAAAATTCAGAGTCTTTTCAAATCAAAATATCCACAATACAATCTAAAATTATTAGTCATATAAATGAGAATATGCGATCCATACTCAAGAGAAAATATAATCAGTAAATTTGGAGATAAGTATACCCAGATAATAAAATCTGCAAAGATTTTAAAGCAGGTATGCTCAAAGACATTAAGGAGAATATACTTATAATAAACACATTTTAAGTTTAAGCAGAGAAATAGAATATATTAAAAATAACAAAGGTAAATTCTAGAACCAATAACACACTGTATAATGTGAAAAAAATTACTGGTTGGACTTAATAGCAGATTACAGAAGAAAGAGTTAATAAACTACTATAAATTTATCCAATCAGAAGAACAAAGAGAAAAAAATTTGAACACTGCCTCAGAGATATGTCAGATAATAGGAATTCTAGAATAAAAGGAGAGAGATACTGGAGCATAAAAATTATTTAAAAATAATATCCAAGTTAGTTTTGCTTCTGTTTAGCAGGTAGAAAGTTACAAGAGCATATGGTCCCTATCTAACAATGAGTAAAACTGGAAAATCTACAAAATCATAACTTTTCTTGTTTGCTAACAACTATTATAACTCTGAACTCTTCATGTTTTTCAAAATCAGTATAACCAAAATTCCCTGGGATGCACAGATGCAACATATGTGAAAGAAGCAAAATCAACATCACTTCTGTAGAAAGGGTCTTTGCCATAGAAACTCTGACACTAGAATTTCACCGGCCACGGAAGCTGTCCATGGGAACTAACAGTTCTCCCATCTGGATGAGTATAAAGTAGCAGATTCACTTTTTTACAGATTAATCTCCTCTTTTCTTCCCTCCAAGATGTGGGAAGTTGGGCACATCTTTGTTTTAAAATACAGTATGAAAATTAAATAATTCTTTTGGGTCCAGCTGGAATAATAATGGCCAATATTTATTAAGTGCTTACAACGTACCATGTTCTTTTAGTTGTTATTACACTTAATCCTCCTACTAAACCTATTAAGTAGTTACTATTATCATCCCCACTTCACAGATGAGGAAACTCATTCCCTGAGAGCACGGGTCCCCAACCCCTGGGCCGCGGACTGATATATCGGTCCACAGCCTGTTAGGAACTGGGCCACACAGCAGGAGGTGAGCAGCGGGTGAGCGAGCAAAGCTTCATCTGCTGCTCTGTATAGTTCACATTACTGCCTGAACCATACCCGCTCCGCCCCCGCCCCCCCATCCGTTGAAAAGTTGTCTTCCACAAAACCAGTGCCAAAAAGGTTGGGGACAGCTGCCTGAGAGGACTTTCTTTCCTAAAGTCACAGAGCTACTAAATGGTGGTGCTAATATTAAGACCCGGGCGATCTTTGTGCTGAATCCACATTGTTAATTAACTTTGTGCTATGCTCTCTTCCCTCTAGAACAGAAAGTGTACAGGTCTAAAGCATTAGCTTATTGGATAGGAGTTTAGAAAGTTGGAAAAGTTAAGTAGGTAAGAGGTAGGAAAGAAATATCGGTCTCAATCATCTTTAGTGACTCAGCATACTTTAATGGCTTCAATATGCTCATATATCTCTTATACAATTTTGACTTTAAAAGACCCTATAAACATATTTAACTGTACTGGGCATCTTTATTTTGCTCAGTTGCTCAGAATATGTTGCTGTTCATACTCACTGATCATATGAAGTGTTAAAATATTACTGTCATTCCCCACAATTACTTAGTTAAAACTCCTATTATTATAATATTGTGGTTTTCAAAAAGAAAAAATATGCTACAGACCTAAAAGATTTAAAAAACAGTATAATTATCTTTACTGTCATTTCAGTAGTTTTAAAAATTGTGACTCCTTTCAGATAAATATTGCCTTGCTTCTTTATTCTTTGATGTCTTTTAAATAGAAAGTAAACTGTGACATGAAATAAATAAAAATAAAAAATAGAGACCTTGGCCTTGCTATAAGTGACAGACAAATTGAAGAACAAGGTGAAGATTAAACTCTAGCTTCATTTCTTCTTTATCATCTGCTCTCTATAGAGCCCTTCAAATCTTCTGCCCATATGGGCTGTCTCCATGTTCAGTACTGTCCTTGATCTTTGCCTTGCGATCTCTTATAATGATACTCCGGTTCACTGAGCAGATTGCTAGATTGTTCAGCCAATTTGGCATTGGCACCTGGAAGGTACTTGATTACGTGGCTCCCACTCTGTCCAACTTCTGGGTTTGTCTGTATAAAATAAGACTGAATTCAGCAGTGCAGCTATTCACTTACATTTGAGATGTATGAGTGTTCCATTTAATTGGAATTGAAAGCAAAAAATTAAAAGGATTAAGAAAAAGTTAAAAATCAGCAAAAGGAAACTGGGATCATTTTTCTGTGTGACGTCTTTGAGCTTCTCAATCAGAGGAAGATTATCAACATAGCAAATATAAGTGGAAAAAATAATTGAGAATCTTGTATAATAATCATAGCATTCAAGTAGAGAGAATACTAAAAATTATGCATTGAATTATGAACAGAGTTCCTCATTAACTAATACTATGTTGATTCAATAATTTGGTGTCTCTAACATTTCTTTGGGTGATATAATTTTATAGGCATGGAAGGAATCTCAGCAGTGCATATAAACATCCAAAAGAGAACAGGGGAAATGTTAGTGAAAGAGTTTGGGGGTTTTCAGGGTTCTATGTTTAAGTGCCAGACAGAATTAATTTTTATGTATTCCCCAGTGATCTAGTGATGGAATTAAAATAAAACATTCAATCAGAAGGGGAAAAATATTTATCTATTCATATGAATATATGCTATATAGAAATAAATCCATATTTCTAGAGTTACATACTCTTATTCATAAAATATATATACATATATTTATATTTCTAGAGTTAAGGAATATTAAAATTTTTAAATGAATTTTATTTTTTGAAGACGTATTCACATTATTCAATATATTCCACAGTTATAAAAAATGGAATGATGTCCATTCATCTTGTCCTCAGATGTTACTGATTGCTTATGTATGCTTGCACAGCTATTCTGTACATGTACTAGAAAGTAAATATATAAACTTAAATATTTTCCCTTTTTACTCAATGGTATTTTACTACATGCAGCAATCTGCATCTTTGGAGGATTTTTTAAGTTTATAAATATATGTTTATGTATATTTATTTCATCAAGCTTCTTTATTAATTTTTTTAATGACTGAATGTGGGTGAATCTTAATTAAACTAATTTTTCATTCAGCTTCTGCCAATGTGGCCATGAGGGAATGTGGATCCAAAGTGGTAAAATCTTACAATTCTCTAAAAGAAGCCAATGGTTAAAATTTTTATGGTAACTCTCCCACATTTTAAATGCAGGTACTAATTTAAATGTTTTTTTAGAAAACTAAGCAATGTATATAAATTACGTCTGCAAGTTAAATCTGACAAGTGGGTCAGCCACTGTCTACTTAAAAAAAAAATCTTTGCATTGTTAAATTTAAAAAATCAGTGGATGAAGAAGCATATGTGTAATATCCACTCTATATAAATGTGGACACAATACCCTATTGATCTTCTTTCATAAAAATAATTTAAATATGTGATATTATCACTGAACATAAATATTTTATTTTGAAACTAAACAAGTTACCAAATTGGGCCAGCAAGCAGGAGAAAAGCATACTGTTGTCTCTTTCTATAAGATGCTACCTTAGCAGCATATATAATAAAAGTTGTTTTTTCTTATTTTTCCAATTAATTTTAATTGTTAGCTTTATTTTCTCAAAAGTTACACATATGCATACTTTAAAAGGTAAAATGTTTCTATGATTCTTTTAATTTTGAAAAAGCTATTTCCTTTCCCATCCTACAGACACTCAGTTCTTATTCTTAGGAGGCAGCCACTTCAATTCCTTTGCTATTTTTTTCTAGTATTTGCCTTCTTTTCTCACAAAAAGCTTATACTAATACTTCTTGATTGTCTAAATTTTAGATATTACTTACTGACTTCCTATTTTGAATAATTATAATTTAGCTTGACACACACTTCCTTCATCCCTATTTTCCCAATTTCTCAATCATAATTTTTGGTGAGATCAGAGTTTGGTATTTACCATATCACCACTGAACTCTATAGTATACTATGATTGCCTATCCTTTCTTACCTTGCTTTTTGTTTTCTCAGGAGATAATTATCAGCTTTTTTTTTCCCAGCTGTTTACTGCTATGTATCTATTACTAATTTGTTTCTCTACCTCTCAAAGTAGTCAAACCTTTGGTCATCAATGAGTTTCTTCCTCTTTCTTTCCTATTTCTTTTTCTTTTCTCTCTCTTTGTCTTAGACATTCTCTCTGGAGCCTTCACTTCTGCTCCTGATGAACTGTTCTTTGGCTTGTTGTAAACCATCTCATCACTGGCACTTAATGTCTAGGTTGCTTGAAGCCTCTACTGCTTCTTCATGAAGTATCTGCTTTTGTAAGCCTTTGTCACTGACAAGGGAGTTTTCAGTTGTTCTGGTATCATGGAAAATGTCAGAGTAGAGAAATAAACCACCACGGGTATGGTGATTGGTTAGAAGACAGATATGGAGAAGAAATTTTGAGAATTTGAGAAGTTAGGTCAAGCTGACCTAAGGGAAGATAATAAAATACCTCAAATAACTTCACTCATCCTCTTTTGTCTTTATGTCTAGAACACTATTTTCCCTCTTTGCACAATGTCCCTTATTTTGTTTTCTTATTTTAGATCTTCACCAGTCTTGTGACATGGTTTTTAAAAATAGAAACACTTTATTTCTTTGAATGAAAGGAATGAGACTGCATTGGTATCAACAGATAACTTCTTTAAAGGCAATTTTATATGTTCTCTGACATAGAGAGGCAAATCAAAATAATGTTATTTTAAGCCAATTTCCCTCATATATTTTGGCTAAAAGACAGAAGAATATTTTCTGGTAAACTACCAGTGTAATGTTCTTATTAGAAAGGTATTTGGCAATGGATGAAGGGGAACACCTCTTATCTATACAATATAATACTTTAAAAAGAGAATAATAATATAAAAAATACTTGCTATTGAAAAATGGGATATATTTATATGTTATAAAATAGAAATAGAGTATCAGCTACTCTGTTTTCAAAAATGTCTTTTTGAAAAGAAAATTTCCATGAAGGCATAAATGTAAACAATTCTAAAAGTTAAATCTAAAATTGTGTAGATTATTTTCATTATGATAAATCTAAGGATACTTATATGTAATATATAAATGAATTATCACTAATATATAAGACAAAACACCCAAATAAGATTATACAACTAGTAACAAGTAAAAATTATATTGAAATATTTGTATGAGAGCACCAGATTTTGGAAACTTCTTAAAAAATAAAGTTTACCACAGTTTATCAGAAACTTATTCATAAGAAATTGAAGGTCATTTGGGTCACTCTATTTCTGAAGCCGATTTATCTCATTTAGCTGCTGACTATATCAGTCTGATCAAGTGGAAAAGAGCCTCTACTCCACCAGCATCAATCCCAGATGAATCATATTGACTTGCTTTTAAAGACATAATGGAAATGGCACAGGATACTACCACCTCAGGCTAGAGTTGAGAGTCTTGAAATGTCTTGGCGATTGGCCAAACACTCAATCAGTTCAGTAAAATATCCCAATTAATATGTGTGAATTAAATACTTATTTTAGCCAAACAATCAGTTAGTAGAGCTGATGTCAACTTTTTGACACAATGATGACTAAGTCACTACTTTCCTCTCTATATAAAAATTTATAGGGCAAAAGTGTAGTGATTGATACAATATAGTAAGGAAGTGAATTGTTCCAAATCAGTTTTTAGACAAAAAGCTGAAGGTTAGTAGTTGAACATTTCTATTGACTATCTCATATAAGATTTTTTACACACCGTCCTGCCATAGGAGACAGAATATGGATTCCAGAATAAATGTTTCTTGATAACTGAGTGTTGCCATCATGACTGTATTTATTGGAATGCCACAGCCATAATTGTATAAGAAGAAGTGGATGTTGTGAAATTGTTGTCCATTACTTACCAGGGACACAACAGATCTCAAGTAATTGCTTTCTTAAATTTAGCTGATGAACATGTTACTTTAATAACTGTGTATTTTTAAGGTATTTGAGAAAAAGAAGAGTGTGCTCATGTAATGCTTATTTTTAAAAGCACATACACAGAACATTCTGGGAGCAAGTAAGCCAATATTATGAGGAATAATTTTACCCCTAGTGGGTAGTAATTATTATACTATTTTTTGTAACTTTTATACTTTTAAATTTCCACTAGCAAAAAGTTACTTGTTTTTTAAAAGAAAAATCCCCTTATTTCAGGCATAAAAGCAGAGTGAGACAAAGTATTTGCAGTAACATGGCCATGATGAAGACATAATATGAACCAAATGCAGAAACTCTTTTCTCCTCCTTATCTTCTTTCATTTTGTTTTGCTTTATTCTTTGTATTTATTCAGTCATAGACTTAAAAGTATTCATTAAGTATCTACTATGTTCCAAACACTGTCCTAGGTTCTGGGATTTTAATGATGATGAACCAAAACATGGGTTCCTCTTCTTATGCTGACAAATAAAGATGGTATTTGGACTAGTGGACAGATATTAATCAATTATGACACATACTCCAAAATAAATGTAGAATGACAGCTGTGATCCTATCTGAGGAAACAGGAAATGCTGTGAGCAAGGGGATAAACCATTCTATAGTCAATAGGAGAAAGCAGGGGTCTAAATTGAGTAAGAGGTGAGAATTACTTAGCAGATATTCTAGACTTCTCTTTTTGGACAAGACAGAGAGATGCTGGGAGCTGTCAGCTTTTGCACTTAAAGGGTTTTGGGTTGAAAGTCATCATCAGGAAATGAGATGATCTTTAATTCTGATTAGTGAGCCTAAACTTCAACATTATATCTTCTGAGTTCTCCACATCACATCTTTCAATCAATTTTGGTACTCAGAGTTTTATTCTCTCTGAGTCTGTGAAAATCCCTCACATGTGCTATGAGGGTGTCATTTTACTAACTCTCATCCCTTGTCTCAGCACATGCTCAGCACAGTTTTTTTTTTAAGCTCTAGAATATAAACTCTAGAATATTAAACAACTCCAAACAGCTACATTTTTTCTATCCTGGATATATTGGTTTTATCTTTCTCTGAACTAGATCTTTTATTATGTCCCTAGTGTGCAGACAACAATACATACTAATTTATAGGAATGTAGAAGTTCAAAAATAAGGAAGAAGGGTTAGAGGCAGTTGGGAAAGCCAGATATACAATGGAATATTACTCAGCCATAAAAAGAAACGAAATTGAGTTATTTGTAGTGAGGTGTATGGACCTAGAGTCTGTCATACAGAGTGAATTAGGTCAGAAAGAGAAAAACAAATACCGTATGCTAAAACATATATATGGAATCCAAAAAAAAAAAAAAAAAGGTTCTGAAGAACCTAGGGGCAGGACAGGAATAAAGATGCAGACATAGAGAATGGATTTGAGGACACCAGGAGGGGGAAGAGTAAGCTGGGACGAAATGAGAGAGTGGCATGGACATATGTACACTACCAAATGTAAAATAGCTAGTGGGAAGCAGCCGCATAGCACAGGGAGATCAACTCCGTGCTTTGTGACCACCTAGAGGGGTGGGATAGGGAGGGTGGGAGGCAGATGCAAGAGGGAGGAAATATCGGGATATATGTATATGTATAGCTGATTCACTTCGTTATAAAGCAGAAACTTACACACCATTGTAAAGCAATTATACTCCAATAAAGCTGTTAAAAAAAGGAAAGGTAGATATTATTGTCTTTCCTTATTTAACAGGGATGAAATTAGGTAAATGAGAAGTTAAGTGAGTTTATAAAGATTACCTAAAAAATTAGTGGCAGAGATGACATTCAAAACTAGGCTTTTTGACTCCAAATCCTATGCTGAATAGAAATACATAATATAATTCTATAGTGTATCTAAATTAATATTTAAGATTACATTAATGTTATATTTTAGGTTTACATAGATTTATTCAAGAATGTATTTATTTCACTCTCTCTCTGAAGTTACATTTTGACAAGATTTTTCAATGTTCTCTTTCTGCTACATTAAACTTTCTTTATTTTATCATAGATTTTTAAGTTGTTGGCTTAAAATTTTACACTTGATATGTATATAGATATTAGACTCATAAGCAGGCTGAGTGAAGTATCTGAAATAACATTAAGGTACTAACCACTGATGCTAGACATTCCCAAATAGTTGGATTATATTTATACCAGAAGATGGCATAAGAGCTATAGCAATGGAAAATTACACACAACAGACCATGGACTTCTTAAAGGATTGCATTATAAACCAGTATGTAAATTATATAATTCTCTTCTTTTCTGATAAAAAGCATTCTTTTCCCTGTGAAAAATTCCCCTTCTTTTTAAATTATGTAATGATTATAGAATAATATAACACACACATACACAAAAATTAAAATTAAAACCACTCAAATTTCACAGTCCATAAACAGCTATCACCAACACATTACACATGTGGAGGGTCAATGTACATGATTAGAGGGCTAGGTTTAATGCCTAAAGGTCCAAGTTCTATGCCTTTAAGGTCAGGTGTCCCAGGGTGAACCAGATTGTATGCCTAGAAAAGCAAGATCCACATCTAGAAGACTTAAATCAATCCTGAAGGTACACATTTCACACACAGAGTGCATGTATAGCCAGGTTCCATGCTAGGAGATTGGTATTCCATATATGGAGTTTCCATTTCTATGTCAAGGAGGCCAGATTCCATTCTTGGTGAAGATATTCCACATACGGAGTGACAGATTCCATAGTTGTAGGGCCAGGTTCCATGCTTGGTGACTGAGATCCCATACATGGAGTACCAGGTTCCAGGTCCAGGAGACCAGGCTCCATGTTTTAGAGTGACATGGAGGGGGTTAGTTTGAGGGATTTGGGGCTGATCAGGAAAACGATATGACCACAAGAGGCAATGACACACAACAAGATTTATTGTGCAGTGTTTGGACAGGGTTGCATAAGAGGGGAAGTTCCTCACAGCATAAGTTCAGTCAGAGGCTTATGGTAAGTGGGCTAGCCCCAGAAGGGGAAAAGGGCAAGAGAACTTCTGGGGTAGAGGGAGATAGAAGTGGGAGCCTATGTGTCTAGGTGACGTCAATCAGTAGAATGGGGAAATCACTGGGTCAGAGAGCTCTAAAGGGCAGCAGCAGCTTGGAGTCTTATAACCACAAGCTTCTATCTTTTCATTGGCCAGGAGATACCAAGGATTGTGTTGGTCAAAAAGTTCTTGTTACATATTATGGAAAATCCCGAACGAATTCTTTGGCCAAGCCAATATTTCACAAGATATACAAAGCAGGCATGGTCTAAGTGGCTAAAATTTGGCTTGTTTGGGCTATTTTAAAAATAACTGGATATGTACAAATTTAAGTGTGATGCTAGTGGGGTTTTGAGCTAACAGTTTATTTCTGCAGTGAAGAAATAAACAACTTAGGCATCAATACAAAGAGGTTATCTTTCTCTAATTTACATAGCACAACGTCTGTAATGAAAATTCAGGAACTACTCCTGGATTGACAGTTTCCACATTTGTAAGAACATTTTCTATGTTTGAAGAGTGAGATTCTGGACATAGAAAACCAGGTTCTTTGTTTGTAATGCCAGAATCCATATCTAGTAGAGCCTACTAAGACTGAACTGCTTGGTATCTTATATGGCGTGTCAGGTTCCACAATTTTAAGGTCATGTTACATGTTTAGAGATTGAGTTTCCACACACAAAGTGCCATATTTCATGTATGTAGGGTCCCCTAACATGGGTGGAATTTGAGACACCACACCGCAAGGGCCAGGTTCCATGTGTGTAGAGTTCTGTATTTGGAGATTGAGATGCCATATATAGAATGTCATGTTCCGTGCTTGGAGGGACACAAGTTTACTAATTAACTAATTAATTATTTTTTGTCAAAGTATAATTGACCTACAAAACTGTGTTAGTTCCATGTGCATGAACTACTGTTTCTATATTTCTATACATTACAAAAAGATCACCAAAATCTAGTTACCATCTGTCACAAAGTTATTTCATTATTATTATTATTATTATTAACATCGTTATTAGAGCATAATTGCTTTACAATGGTGTGTTAGTTTCTGCTTTATAGCAAAGTGAATCAGCTATAAATATACATATAACCCCATATCTATTCCCTCTTGCATCTCCCTCCTTCCTACCCTCCATATCACACCTATCTAGGTGGTCACAAAGCACTGAGCTGATCTCCCTGTGCTATGCAGCTGCTTCCCACTAGCTATCGATTTTATATTTGGTAATGTATATATGTCCATGCCACTCTCTCACTTTGTCCCAGTTCACCCTTCCCCCTCCCTGTGTCCTCAAGTCCATTCTCTAGTAGGTCTGCGTCTTTATTCTTGTCCCGCCCCTAGGTTCTTCAGGAGTTTTTTTTTTTTTTTTTTAGATTCCATATATATGTGTTACCATACAATATTTGTTTTTCTCTTTCTGACTTACTTCACTCTATATGACAGACTCTAGGTCCATCCACCTCACTACAAGTAACTCAACTTTTTTTCTTTTTATGACTAATATTCCATTGTATATATGTGCCACATCTTCTTTATTGTTCATCTGTCGATGGACACTTAGGTTGCTTCCATGTCCTGGCTATTGTAAATAGAGCTGCAGTGAAAACTGTGGTACATGATGCTTTTTGAATTATGGTTTTCCCAAGGTATATGCCCAGAAATGAGATTGCTGTGTCGTATGGTAGCTCTACTTTTAGTTTTTTAAGGAACCTCCATACTGTTCTCCATAGTGGCTGTATCAATTTACATTCCCACCAACAGTGCAAGAGTGTTCCATTTTCTCCACACCCTCTCCAGCATTTATTGTTTCTAGATTTTTTGATGATGGCCATTCTGACTGGTGTGAGATGATATCTCATTGTAGTTTTGACTTGCATTTCTCTAATGATTAATGATGTTGAGCATTCTTTCATGTGTTTGTTGGCAATCTGTTTTTCTTCTTTGGAGAAATGTGTATATATGTCTTCTGCCAATTTTTTGATTGGGTTGTTTGTTTTTTGATATTGAGCTGCATTACCTGCTTATAAATTTTGGAGATTAATCCTTTGTCAGTTGTTACATTTGCAAATATTTTCTCCCATTCTGAGGGTTGTTTTTTCATCTTGTTTATGGTTTCCTTTGCTGTGCAAAAGCTTTTGAGTTTCATTAGGTCTGGTTTGTTTATTTTTGTTCTTATTTCCATTTCTCTAGGAAGTGGGACAAAAAGGATCTTGCTGTGATTTGTGTTATAGAGTGCTCTGCCTATGTTTTCCTCTAAGACTTCTATTGTGTCTGGCCTTACACTTAGGTCTTTAATCCATTTTGAGTTTATTTTTGTGTATGGTGTTAGGGACTGTTCTACTTTCATTCTTTTACATGTACCTGTCCAGTTTTCCCAAAACCAAAAGAAAAGGCTGTCTTTTTGCCATTGTGTATTCTTGCCTCCCTTATCAAAAATAAGGTGACCAATGTGCATGGGTTTATCTCTGGGCTTTCTATCCTGTTCCACTGATCTATATTTCTGTTTTTGTGCCAGTACCATACTGTCTTGATTACTGTAGCTTTGTAGTATAGTCTGAAGTCAGGGAACATGATTCTTCCAGCTCCATCTTTCTTTTACAAGATTGCTTTTGCTATATGGGGTCTTTTGTGTTTTCATGCAAATTGTGAAATTTTTAGTTCTAGTTCTGTGAAAAATGCCAGTGGTAGTTTGATAGGGATTGCATTGAATCTGTAGATTGCTTTGGGTAGTAGAGTCATTTTCACAATGTTGATTCTTCCAATCCAAGAACATGGTATATCTCTCCATCTTTTTGTATCATCTTTAATTTCTTTCATCAGTGTCTTATAGTTTTCTGCATACAGGTCTTTGTCTCCTTAGGTAGGTTTATTCCTAGGTATTTTATTCTTTTTGTTGCAATGGTAAATGAGAATGTTTCCTTAATTTCTCTTCCAGATATTTCATCATTAGTGTATAGGAATGCAAGAAATTTCTGTGCATTAATTTTGTACCCTGCTACTTTATCAAACTCATTGTTTAGCTCTAGTAGTTTTCTGGTAGCATATTTAGGATTCTCTATGTATAGTATAATGCCACCTGCAAACAGTGACAGCTTCATTTTTTCTTTTCCAGTTTGGATTCCTATTATTTCTTTTTCTTATGTGATTGCTGTGGCTTAAACTTACAAAACAATGTTGAATAATAGTGGTGAGACTGGGCACCTTGTCTTCTTCCTGATCTTAGAGGAAATGGTTCATTTTTCACCATTGAGGATGGTGTTGGCTGTGGGTTTGTCATGTATGACCTTTATTATGTGGAGGTAAGTTCCCTCTATGCCTACTTTCTGGAGGATTTTCATCATAAATCGGTGTTGAATTTTTTCAAAAGCTTTCTCTGCATCTATTGAGATGATTATATGGTTTTTATTCTTCAATTTGTTAATATGGTGTATCACATTGATTGATTTGCTTATATTGAAGAATCCTTGCATTCCTGGGATAAACTCCACTTGATCATGGTGTATGATCCCTTTAATGTGTTGTTGGATTCTGTTTGCTAGTATTTGGTTGAGGAATTTTGTATCTATATTCATCATGATATATGGCCTGTAGTTTCCTTTCTTTGTGACATCTTTGTCTGGTTTTGATATCAGGGTGATGCTGGCCTCATGGAATGAGTTTGGGAGTTTTCCTCCCCCTGCTATATTTTGGCAGACTTTGAGAAGGATAGGTGTTAGTTTTTCTCTAAATGTTTGATAGAATTCGCCTGTGAAGCCATCTGGTCTTGCACTTTTGTTTGTTGGGAGATTTTTAATCACAGTTTCAATTTCAGTGCTTGTGTTTGGTCTGTTTATATTTTCTATTTCTTCCTGGTTCAGTCTCAGAATGTTGTGCTTTTCTACAAATTTATCCCTTTCTTCCAGGTTGTCCATTTTCCTGGCATAGAGTAGCTTATAGTAGTCTCTTATGATGCTTTGTATTTCTGTGGTGCCCATTGTAACTTCTCCTTTTTCATTTTTAATTCTATTGATTTGAGTCTTCTCCCTTTTTTTCTTGATGAGTCTGGCTAATGGTTTATCAATTTTGTTTATCGTCTCAAAGAGCCAGCTTTTAGTTTTATTGATCTTTGCTATTGTTTTCTTCATTTCATTTTCATTTATTTCTGATCTGATTTTTATGTTTCTTTCCTTAAGCTAACTTTGGGTTTTTTTTGTTCTTCTTTCTCTAATTTCTTTAGGTGTAAGGTTAGGTTGTTTATTTAGATGTTTCTTGTTTCTTAAGGTATGATTGTATGGCTAAAACTTCCCTCTTAGAACTGCTTTTTCTGCATCCCTTAGGTTTTGGGTCACCGTGTTTTCATTGTCATTTGTTTCTAGGTATTTTTTGATTTCCTCTTTGATTTCTTCAGTGATGTCTTGGGTATTAAGTAGTGTATTGTTTACCTTCCATGTGTTTCTATTTTTTACAGAACTTTTCTTGTAATTGATATCTAGTCTCAAAGCGTTGTGGTCACAAAAGACTTTTGATACATTTTCAATTTTCTTAATTTTACCAAGGCTTGATTTGTGACCAAAGATATGATCTATCTGGAAAATATTCCATGAGCACTTGAAAAGAAAGTGTATTCTGTTATTTTTGGATGGAATGTCCTATAAATATTAAGTCCATCTTGTTTAATGGATCATTTAAAGCTTGTGTTTCCTTATTTATTTTCATTTTGGATGATCTGTCCTTTGGCAAAAGTGTGGTGTTAAAGTCTTCTACTATGATTGTGTTACTGTCAATTTCCCCTCTTACGGCTGTTAGCATTTGTCTTATGTATTGAGGTGCTCCTATGTTGGGTGCATATATATCTACAATTGTTACATCTTCTTCTTGGATTGATCACTTTTTCCTTATGTAGTGTCCTTCTTGTCTCTTATAATAGTCCTTGTTTTAAACTTCATTTTGTCTGATATGAGAATTACTACTCCAGCTTTCTTTTGATTTCCATTTGCATGGAATATCTTCTTTCATTCCTTTACTGTCAATCTGTATGTGTCCTTAAATCTGAAGTGGGTCTGCTGTAGACAGCATATATATAGGTTTTGTTTTTGTATCCATTCAGCCAGTCTATGTCTTTTGGTTGAAGAATTTAATCCATTTACATTTAAGTTAGTTATCGATATGTATGTTCCTATTACCATTTTCATAATTGCTTTGGGTTTGTTACTTTAGGTCTTTTCCTTCTTGTGTTTCCTGACTAGAGAAGTTCCTTCAGCGTTTGTTGTAAAACTGGTTTGGTGGTGCTGAATTCTCTTAGATTTTTCCTGTCTGTAAAGTTTTTAATTTCTCCATTGAATCTGAATAGATCCTTGATGGGTAGATTAATCTTGGTTGTAAGTTTTTCCCTTTCATCACTTTAAATATGTCCTGCCACTCCCTTCTGGCTTGCAGAGGGTCTGCTGAAAGATCAGCTGTTAACCTTAGGGTTTCCCTTGTGTGTTATTTGTTGTTTTTCCCTTGCTGCTTTTAATATTTACTCTTTATATTTATTTTTGATAGTTTGATTAATATATGTCTTGGCTTGTTTCTCCTTGGATTTATCCTGTATGGGACTCTCTGCTCTTCCTGGAGTTGATTGACTATTTCCTTTCCCATATTAGGGAATTTTTAAACTATAATCTCTTCAAATATTTTCTCAGTCTCTTTCTTTTTCTCTTTTCCTGGGACCCCTATTATTTGGATGCTAGTGTGTTTAATGTTGTCCCATAAGTCTGTGAAACTGTCCTCAATGCTTTTCATTCTTTTTTCTTTATTCTACTCTGTAGTAGTTATTTCCACTACTTTATCTTCCAGGTCACTTATCTGTTCTTCTGCCTCAGTTATTCTGCTATTGATTCCTTCTAGAGAATTTTTAATTTCATTTATTGTGTTGTTCATCATTGTTTGTTTGCTCTTTATTTCTTCTAGATCCTTGTTAAACATTTCTTGTTATTTCTCCATTCTTTTTCAAAGATTTTAGATCATCTTTACTATCATTACTCTGAATTCTTTTTCAGTTAGACTGCCTATTTTCTCTTCATTTGTTTGATCTGGTGGGTTTTTACTTTAATCCTTCATCTGCTGTGTGTTTCTCTGTCTTCTCATTTTGCTTACTTGCTGTGTTTGTTGTCTCCTTTACACAGGCTGCAGGTTCATAGTTCGTGTTGTTTCTGGTTTTCCCCCAGTGGGTAAGGTTGGTTCAGTACGTTGTGTAGGTTTCCTGGTGGAGGGTTCTGGTGCCTGTGTTCTGGTGGATGAGTCTGGGTCTTGTCTTTCTGGTGGGCAGAACCAAGTTCAGTTGTTTGTTTTCGGATGTCTGTGATCTTATTATTATTTTAGGCAGCCTCTCTGCTAATGGGTGGGGATGTTTCCCTCTCTTCCTAGTTGTTTGGCATAGGGTGTCCAGCACTGTAATTTGCCAGTCATTGAGTGGAGCTGGGTCTTAGCATTGAGATGGAGACCTCTTGGAGAGCTTTCACCATTTAATATTACATTGAGCTGGGATGTCTCTGGTCAACCAATGTCTGACCTTGGCTCTCCCACCTTGAGGCACAGCCCTGACAACTGACCAGAGCACCAAGGTCCTCTCAGCCACATGGCTCAGAAGAAAAGGGAGAAAAAAAAAGAAAGAAAGAAAAAAATAAAATGAAGTTATTAAAAAAGTAAAAAAATTATTAAAAATCAAATAAAATTGGGCTTCCCTGGTGGTGCAGTAGTTGAGAGTCCACCTGCCGATGCAGGGGACACGGGTTTGTGCCCCGGTCTGGGAAGATCCCACATGCCACAGAGCGGCTGAGCCCGTGAGCGATGGCCGCTGAGTGTGCACGTTCAGAGCCTGTGCTCCACAATGGGAGAGGTCACAACAGTGAGAGGCCCACGTACTGCAAAAAAAAAAAAAAAAA